>NC_141094.1:14627082-14927082 GCF_041138505.1 Cibotium barometz | reverse complement strand
CCCTCAAGATACAATATGGCCTAAGTAGTAAATCTTCTTAGCAAAAAATGTGCATTTTCTTTCCTAGCATATTTTTCCTAAGTCAATTGAACACCATATGTAAATGCTTTAAGTGTTCCTTTCTTGACCTACTATAAACAAGTGTCATCTAGGAAAGATATTGTGAATTTTCTTAAATATGGATGTAACACATTGTTCATCAATGTCATAAATATCGCTGGAGCATTTGTCAAGCCAAACGACATAACTAGAAACTCATAATGTCTAAAATGAGTCCTAAATTTAGTCTTGGTAATATCATGTTCCCTAACCTTGACATGATGATACCCCGATCTAAGATCAATTTTAGAAAAATCCCTCCACCATTAAGTTGATTTTGAGCTCATCGAGAAGATCAGCAATGAGGGGTATCGGATACCTATTCTTGATGGTGACTTTGTTCAAGTTGCGGTAATCAATGCAGATATGAAAAAGGACCCATCCTTCTTGAGGGTTGGATAAGGCCCATAGTAAGCAATTCTTATACTTGCTTTGCCACTTCCTCTCTTTCCACCTTAGACAAACGGTAAGGAGGCTTATTCATAACCTTTGCATTTGGTTCAAGTATAATAGCATGGTCAATCTCCCTCTTCGGTGGCAAACTCTTTGGCACTTGAAAAATGTCCTCATACTCTTTGAGAAGAGTCACCATATCTTTGCCCATTTTCTCAATGTGTTTTCCAATACCATCCTCCCTCTTGAACACCATGTAACACATAGATAGTGCCAAGAGTCTTGAGATCCTTCTTGAGCCGCTTTGGAGTGATCAAAGAGAGCCCTTTTGATGCATTTCCAACCATTACCACTTGCTATGCATCATGTGAAAAGCTCATAACAACTTGTTGAAGGTTCATGTGGAAATCACCAAGAGAAGCTAACCAATCACACCCCATAATCACATCAATCGGACCCATGTCCAAGACCACCAAATCACCTTCCCAAGTGTATGAAGAAGACAATGTCACTTGTGTAGAAAAGCAAACCAATGTAGCTTTCTCATTTTCCCCATTTGCCACTTGCACTTAGAAGATTATGGGTAGCTCCGTTGGAGATAGTTTGAGAGAGTTGATGGATTTAGAGTTGATGAAGCTATGTGTACCCCCGAAATCCACCAAAATGTGTGCAACTCTCCTATAAGTTCCCACTAATCCCAAAGTACTTGGGCTCTTTCATCTCGCCAAAAGCTCTTGAGAAATAGAGCATATGCAAGCTGCGTTTACTGCACTTTTGGGTGTATCACTTCCCAAAATACTTGCATGAATCCTCCCACCTAGGTCAAATGAAAATTCATGCTCTTCTTGGATGAAAGAGTGATCCTCCAAGGTATCATCATGCATCTCTTCAATGCAATCTTCATATTCCTCTACCTTATGAGATTTCTTTGAATCATTCTCTTCATCCATAAGAATCATAGTAGCTGTCACCTTCTTTGATTTGCAAACATGCCCTGCGGGCAGGTGACCACTTTTCTTTACATTTGAGGCATAAACCCTTGCTCCTCAACTCTTAAATCTTCGGATCATCCATCATTTTTTTCTTCTTGAAGGGTTGAAAAGTATTCTTAACAAACCCATTGCCTTTCTTTGCATCATTTTGAACTCCACTCTTGGGTTGTCCACCTTCAAATGATGAGGAAAACCTAGAGGTAAAAGTGGGTGTTCTGGAAGGAAAGCTTTTGCCAACATTTGAAGAAGTATTGAATGGTTTTTTGATGGTGCTAGGCCTTTGTGCCAATACATCCGCCTTGATGTAAGATCCAAACTATGAATAAACTTCTTCATCTTCATTTGCTCATTAAACTCTTCCACATACATGGATAACTTCATAAAACTTTTTATGTACTCCCTTACTACCATGCCCTTTTGAGAAAGCTCATACCATTTCTCATTGTATCTATCAAGCACCAAAGTTGAGATAAAAGTCAAGTTCACCTCCCTTTTTAAATCATCCCATGAGTGTGGTACATACCCATGCTTAACCATATGTCTCCACCATTGGTGAGCATAATATTCCAAAATGTAAGGACACAAATTGCACTTTATCTCGCTCACTCTTAGGGTAGAGCTAGAAATAAGTGTTTAGCTTGGTCATCCACTCCTCTGAACTCATACAAAGCAAAGCCATCACCCTTGAACTTGGAGAGGGACACCTTGTCCTTGATATCTTTAGAAGCATTGGAAGTAGGATTATCATGTGACGTGGCTTGCCCTTTTGTGATTGCATATAAGCATTAGAAAATTGAGCAAAATCCTTGTACTCCTTAATAAAAGAAGTCAATTCCATCCAACTATCATGAGCTTCCACTTGTCTTTGTGCAAAAGACACGTGCTCCCAATCATGATCAGCCCCATCCTTATCCCCAAGCATCTCCTCATCTACCATGATGAACTAATTTGATTTAGAATAAGATGGTATTCCCTTGGCATATCCATAGCTTTAATCCAAAGGCTTGAATGAATCTTGTGGTGGTTTGCTATTCACATGAGAAGTACCAGGCTGAAATGAAGGTCTCAAATCCTTGATGAAAGGTTTCCTAGCATCCATCATAAACCCAAATGAAGGAGCCTTCATAGAAGCCTCTTGCATAGCTTGTTTATCTCCCTTGTGACCACACGATAATGAACTTCATGCTTAGGTCGCTTTCCCTCATGAATCTCACCAATTCTATCCACATTAGCTTCTTCATGGTATTGATTTATAGATTGCCCCAATTGATCTTCAATGGCTCCCATTTTGGTAGTCATAGACTCAAACTTTGAATTCAAGGTTAGGTTGATGTCCAATTTATCCATGAGTGGATTAAAATCAAGTCTATTCACAAGAAACTCCAAGAATGTTTCATTTGAAATGGCTTGCAAACTTTGAGAGGTGTGCCTATGGGCACTTCCCACATTAGCATCCGCTTCAACTTCCTTTGAAGTTTGACCCATGGATTGAGAGGCATTTATATGAGTGCTTCCCCCAACCACTTCCTCTTCAAGCTCTTCCATTGTATCCATAGTGCCCTATTCTATCAACTCTCCTCCCCTTCCATATCCTGCATTGCCAATGAAAGCTTTTTAGGACTATTTTGGAAAAATTTTACAATAGGATGATGTAGGAGTGTTAGATTTGGGTGTTCTAGGGCTCTATAGGAAGGTATTAGGATAAGAAGAAAGCCTATGCTGTCACTTTTGGTTCAGTCAACCCTCTATATGCCTCTGTTTTAACTTTTTCTGCCCGCAAGTCAAATGGTGATAGTTTGGCCCACCGCTTGCACTCCAATGCTCCAAATGAGTTGAAACTTGGTGGTTAAGGTATTTGGCAAGTGGAGAACACAATGGTGAACCTAAATTTATGATCTAAGACTTGGTTCAAATTCTGTCTAAATAGGGCATGCAGTAGAGAAATGGGTGTAACTCCTTAACCTGGAAACCAAAGAGGGTGGTTGAGGGCTCTATGGAAATCCATAATGATATAGAATAACCCCCAATATTCGATTTAGGTTCAGTCCAAAACCCCTCGGACTGAATCACACTTTTTTGAAAACTGCAGATTATGTCAAATTATCATCAACCGCAAGCAACCATCTTGCAAATCAATGCATGCTTGCATCCCGGCCTATCCAAGGCATCAATATGCATCCATTAGCATCCAATCAAGGCATTTTGACCAAATTTTGGTAAAATTTTGACATGACCTTGGTGCATTTAGCAGCCAATCTCAATCTATATATCAATACCAATGTGCCAATTAATGCCAACTATGCATCCTTGCAAAATCCCATTGATTGTTAATTGCATTTGATTCGATGTAGCAAGTTGATGGAGAGCTCTTGCTTTCTGATCTTTTGGCCAAGACTTGTCACCATCTTACCAAAGTTTGAAGTCCGATGGAAAGAGTTGAGGCCATGTCTTCACTTCTAATCTTCCAATGTAGCACTTGTCCAAGGCAATCATGGCACACTAGATTCAAGACATTCTCCCCTTGGCCTCTCCACCAATTGCCAAGAACCCTCACCACATAACTAGCTTTCTAATATTGCACGAATCAATGGAAAGCATAGAAATGAATGAGAGCAAGAGACACATACCAATGGCATTTATAGAACATGCCAATCATTACAACTCATAGATCCAATAGCCTTTTGCTTTTTCCAAATGATTCCGGTACAAAGCCCCTCACCATGGGCTCAAGAGTACAAAGAAAGGCATCCACATTGAGCATAAGCATGAGCCAAATCCATAATAATGCATCCATTACTCAATGCAATCCCCTTTTTCATAATGCATTCAATCAAGCCAATCCAATAGCCATGATGTGGCTTCCATAATTTTCTTGAAAAGTTGATTAACATGTAATCAAGGCTTAATCTATGAGATTAAGATTTCTTAAAAGAAATCCCTAAATCTTGATAATGGATTCAATCAACCCAACAAATCCACCAACTAATGCAAGAAAATGTGTAGAAATTGATCAATGATTACTATGAAGCCTCCAACTTGTGTGTTGATGAAGAAAAGCCTCTTCCTTGTATAGATTTGTAAAGCCCAATCTTTGTTTTTGCCCTCTTCAAGAAAGCTCCAAGAACTCCAAAATCACCATGGAAATCACCAAGAATATCTCTATTGGCCTCCCAATACCAGTGCTAAGCCATGGTAGCCTTCATATCTTGCACCAGACATTTGATGGAAGCAAAAGAAACTTCTCCTGAAGTAGAAATTGCCATCGCCAGCTTCTATGGAGCTTTGGGGATGCACATCACACTAACTACACTCAAGACTAGGCTCTAATACAAGCACATGGTGAGTCTGATGGATCTTGAACCTTATAAAAGCTTGAGAACACCATTTCTAGGGTTTCGTGACTCATGGGAAGAGGGAGAAAAATCAAAAAATCCAAGCTTCAAAAATACCTCAAAATGGTGCTCTATGTGTTGCTAAAAAAGTCCCCGACCAAAGCCCCAAGGTTGTGTGGAAACGGTGACCATGTGATGAACCCTAGCCATGGAAAGCTTGAAGAAAAGTGAAAGAGAACGTAAAAATGTGATTATCAGAAAAATATCACTAATCACTCCCACTTTGTTCAAATTTGGTCCAAAGCCTTTTAAAATTTGATCCTATGCTCAAATTTGGTCCAAGAAATTTATCCAGTATCCAAATCTTGCCCAAAAACCTTAGAAAAAATTCTAGATGAAGCAAAATTCATGCAATCTCACCATCTTCCATCTTCTTGATCAAGAAAATCAAAAGATTTTCAATAAATTTCACGAAAGTGAATCGAAATCAAAGCTCTGATACCAATTGAAATGGATCTAGACCAAATATCAAGAAATCAACACATAAAGTCTAAATCTAGCATCCACTTGGGCATCAAACACATATGAGAAATCCATGTGATTATGATAAAAATAGAAAACATCCATGTGCACATGTAGCAAAGAAGGTATGTGCATAAGGCCTAAGTGATTTAACTCTCACCGGATAGCTATTAAGCTTGCCATGAGCCCTAGACCATGAAAGGCCATGAGTACATGTAAGTGTCCAAGATATGAATGACCAAAAGATCCCTACAATGAACCCAAGGCCCTATTTATAGTAGCCTTGTCCATGACCCATTATTTACATGTTTGGACCTTAGCTTATGCTTCATTACAGAGGGAGGAAGGGTACTTTGGGGACTTGTGCGTGAGCTCTCTTTCTATACATTGTTTTTGTATGCTGTTCTCATATAGCGGTTTTACAGTGCACTTGAGTTTGGATATGGAGTTTCCTTGTGGACATCCTTTGGTTATGGAGCTTCTTTATGGACAGATGGACTTCCTTATGGAAGTATGATATACAGGTTAAGGAGCTTCTTTATGGACAGATGGACCTCTTTATGAAAGTATGGTATACAGGTTTATGGTATACAAGTCTATGGATTCCTTGACCTTTTTGCTAGGGATTTGGATCCATCCTCAGGTTTATGGATTATGACTCCCTTTTACTGGGATGGATAACTCTTTTTGGCTCCCTTTATTTGGGATGCATTGGACTTATGGAACTCATGGTTATCACATGGATCGAGGATTTCTCTCTGTGGCCGAAATGCCTATAACTATGTGTAGCAAAAATGTTTATGGAGAACCAAGATAACTATGCCTATAGGTGATTCTCATGTTACGTTTCGCACTTGAGCCACCTCTCATCCAAGTTGTTTCGTCAGAGTATTAGCACGGAGTGCAAGTGGTAGAGTGGACATGACGGTGCCGCCTGGTTGGCACGGGACTTGTGTTTATGCCAAGGGTCATGTGGACTGATGCCTTGTTGGCATGGGACTTATGTCTACACCAATAGACCAAAATCTAGTATTATGGAGTATTCTGTCTTGTCCATTAATTTTGGGACACGATTATGCTATTGGACTTATGGGACTTTTTTGTCTTGTCCATTTATTTTGGGATGTGATTAGATATTTGGACTTATGGGACTCTTTTCTCTTGCCCATTTATTTTGGGATATGATTATGATATTTGCACTTATGGGACTGTTTTGTCTCGCCCATTTATTTGGAACATGGATTCTTTCAATTACATTAGATTTATGAGACTGTTTTGTCTTGCCCATTTATTTGGGACATGGATTCTTTCAGGTACATTGGATTTATGAGATTGTCTCGTATCACCCACTTGAAGGGACATGATTATATCTTGGATATGTGGGTTGAAGCTTAAAGTTGTGGACAACTTTTAAGAAGCTAGGGAGAATGTCACCAACCTAGACATTTCCTAGTATGAAAGGGGTCTAGTGGACTCCAAGACGTATAAATATTTGGAAAGTACAAGATTTGGGAATGGGGGATTATCTTGGAATACAAAGGATCACACACTCCTAAAATTTAGGAGAGTTGCTATTTTTGGCCCGACTCTGATGGAAATTTCATTCACGTCCTTATGTCTAGAATTAGTAAATACTAAGAGTTGCCGAAGTACCTATGACAAATGAGCTACCAGTTGGGATATTTTTAAAGGTAAAGATTATGGGAGGACCCATCTCTTAGATTGGGACGTGGCAAGAAAGTGGATCAAAGCAAGACAAGTGGCCTCACACTTGTTAGAAAATGGATCAAAGTGAGACATGTAAGATTCCTCCCTAGCCTTCAAGGTATACAGGAGTAAGAACCTCCCTTTTTGATCTTATAACTAATCTCTCTCTAATATATAAATTTTTGACAGAATTATGAGACGAGGAAACCATGGCCGTCAGCAGCCAGACCCTGTCTCTGAAGATGACGAACTTAACCTTGATGTTCGCGAGGCTCTTCATAGGACTCAGCCAGGACCCTTCAAAGGAGAAGGGGAGAACCTGGGTGAGGCTGTGGAGAAATGGGTGGAAGCCATGGAAGAGTATTTTGACATCACAGGTTATAATGAGCTGAGCAAAATGGCTCTTGGCCGGTTGAAAATAGTGGAAACAGCCAGGGTAGCATGGAGGAACCACTGTGACACCAACCGTCTGAGCAGAAATACTCAATCCTGGAATGACCTAAAAACCTATTTGAGAAAGAGATTTTGTCCCCCTGGATTTTTGGAAACCAAAATGAACGAATTTTTAGAGTTAAAGCAGGAGAACAAAACCATTGAAGAATATCACCAGGCCTTTGTTCTTCTACTCAAATACTCACCACCTCTAGATGAAGAACAGCTCATGGCCAGGTTCATTCGGGCAATGAACGAACCCTTGGACACACTGGTCTAAAATGCTAAACCAATGTCCATGGCTGAAGCAGTAAAAATGGAAAAGGATTTGCCGAAGCCTTTGTAGTAAAGATCCCGCCAAAGCCTGCACCCTCTAACTTTAAAAGATTCCAAGCCCAGGAAAGTACTTCAAACTTTCCACCCCCAAAGAGGCAGCAAGGGTCGATTCAGAATCACAATGCAGGAAGATTCCAAAGTGAAGGAAGACCCTTCCCCTAGATTACTTTCTCAGGAGGCCCACCTATTTTAAGGATTTAGAACGATGAGCTCAGAAGTGAGAACCGGTGTTTTGGATGCCAAGGTTTTGGTCATCAGATAAAAGACTGCCCAACTCCTGCCATGTCAAGGGGACAGGGAAGTCTAGGACCCCGAATTCAGAGACCAATCCCTTCATACCAGTCTAATCAGGGTCCGTCTTGCCCAAGCCAGGGTAACCCCAAAAGAACTCCAACTCAACCATCTGCCTCTGTCAGAGTAACCTCAGAACTCCTTTCCAGAACAGGGGTAACCAAAGATAAAAAATTCCACCTCAGACTGCAGTAGCCAGAGCAGTCACAATTTCAGAAGAAGTAGAAGAGGAAAAAAGAGCAGATCTATACTGCAATTGAAAACCAAGGGCTTAACCGACAGTTCTCAAGTCATCCATACTCCAACAAAATACCAGGGAAAAATCGACCGTCCACTTCCAAGGCGTAACGTTGAAAGTGATTGAAGAAGAAGAAGAAGATGAAAGAGATCATACTCCACCTACGAGATGAGGACATCTCGCGTTTTTTAAGTGGGGTAGAATGTAAGATTCCTCCCCCAACCCCTTTTTGATGTCTAGTATCTTCCCCTGTAATCAATTTCCTCTTCAAAAATATAAGAGATCTCGTCTCTACCTGTTTTGACTTAGAGAGAGAAAATATTCTAGAGAGAGAATATTTACATTTTGAATATTTTTAGATAGAAAAATTTCTCATGTTATTAAAATAAGTTCCCCTGAAACAAAAATTCAGAAAGAACTTTCCAATGTGCAATTGGAATTAATTAGAAATGGGTATAAAGGACCTTAGCCTAAGGGTCTAGATTTTCAAAAATCTTGGATTATGGTCCAATTAAGGTTCTTATGGACCAATAAGATCAATCCATATGTGGGGAGGAGATAAATCCAATTTTGTAAAAGAAGATACCCAAAAAATGAGTAAATGCTCACATAAGGTGAAGAGTTGAATATGTACAAGGTTTATTAATAAGAAATTATGAGTAGTTTCAATAATATGAGATATTTTGGGTATAATGATTCCATTTTGACACATACGTAAGGAAGGGGAGTCCCTTCAATGCTCACATAAGGTTAAGAGTTGAATATGTACAAGGTTTATTAGTAAGAAACTACGAGTGATATTAAAAATATGAGATATTTTGGGTATAATGATTCCATTTTGACACATATGTAAGGAAGGGGAGTCCCTTCAATTCTCACATAAGATGAAGAGTTGAATATGTACAAGGTTTATTAGTAAGAAACTATGAGCAATATTAAAAATATGAGATATTTTGAGTATAATGATTCCATTTTTGACACATATGTAAGGAAGGGGAGGGCCTTCAATGAGGCGCCTACTTCACATGGGCAAATTGAGTTTTTTATCATCAAAATTTGAGATATTTCATCTCTCCTCTCTCCTCATTCAAGTCTAGTTCCAAAAAGTTAGCTTAACTTACCTAAAAATGGTCAAAAATTTACCAAACTGACTTGGAAAATTCTAGAATGAGTTTGTTTGGTTAGGAGCTCAATTTTTCCTATAAATAGAAGCCTCCCCCTTGTTGAAAATAGATAGTGTTTAAGGCATTGTTACTCTATTTCACCCAAGCCAAGAACTATGAATTTATTAATAATTTATTAGTTTTTGACATTTCCCTCTTCCAAAGATTGGTTGGCCACTCTTGTCCAAACAAGAGTTGAACCCTCAAACCATCAAGCCAAAGGAAATCTTTCAAAGTCATTAGTAAGTTGGTGATTCTTCTTTTCACTTATTTTATGATTTTTATGGCTTTAATGGTTCTTATGTTTTATGTCTTCTCTAAAAATGTTATACCTCATTACAAAAAGGTATTTCCCTCTCTTTTCTAACAAAACCAACCATTCTCTATCCTAGGTGAATGGTTAATTGATTAAGGTCAAGTTTTTATAATGATTATTTTATTATAAAAGTGTCACTTTTAGCATAATTGAATTTCATGCATAGAGGTATGCATAAAAGATGAATATTTAATATAAAAGTGTTACTTTTAGCATAATTGAATTTCATGCATAGAGGTATGCATAAAAGATGAATATTTTATTATAAAGTGTTACTTTTGGCATAATTGAATTTCATGCAGAGGTATGCATAAAAGATGAATATTTTATTATAAAAGTGTTACTTTTGGCATAATTGAATTTCATGCATAGAGGTATGTATAAAAGATGAATATTTTATTTTATAAAAGTGTTACTTTTAGCATAATTGAATTTCATGCATAGAGGTATGCATAAAAGATGAATATTTTATTATAAAAGTGTTACTTTTACCATAATTGAATTTCATGCATAGAGGTATGCATAAAAGATGAATATTTTATTATAAAAGTGTTACTTTTAGCATAATTGAATTTCATGCATAGAGGTATGCATAAAAGATTAATATTTTATTATAAAAGTGTTACTTTTAGCATAATTGAATTTCATAGAGGTATTAAAAAAATGATTGTTTTATTATAAAACTGTAAAGAAAAAAATGATGATTATTTTACTATAAAAATATTACTTTTATCATATTGAATTTCATACATAGAGGTGAAAAAAATTTATTGTTTTATTATAAAAATATTACAAAAAATGATTATTTTATTGTAAAAGTGTTACTTTTATCACATTTGAAATTTATGCATAGGAAGATGCATAAAAGATTGAATTTTAATTCAAAGTGTCATTCTCATTTAAAATGAATTTATGCATAGGAAGATGCATAAAAGATTGATTTTTACTTTGAAAGTGTTAGTCTCCTTAAATGGAATTTATGTATAATTAGATGCGTAAAGAAATCTTATATCAATATAAGAATTCCCTTGTATTCTATAAATAGATAGGGGAAGGGATAGAATGTGATAAGAGATGTGATGAGATGTGATAAGATACTTATGGGATGAGTTAGGATGTGATAAGATGAGTTAAGATGTGATAAGATACATATGGGATGAGTTAGGATGTGATAAGAGGTGTATGAGATGGGATAAGAGGTGTATGAGATGTGATAAGATACTTATGGGATGAGTTAGGATGCGATAAGATGAGTTAAGATGTGATAAGATACATATGAGATGAGTTAGTATGTGATAAGATGAGTTAAGATATGATAAGATGTGTATGGGATGAGGTAAGAAGTGTATGTGATGGGATAAGATGTACATGGGTTGTGATAAGGCGAGAATGGATGTGATGAAAAAGAATAGATGTGAAGGCGTATATGATTACATGAATGGGAATGTAGAAATGAATGTATAAATGTGAATGTGGATGTAGAGGTAGATGTATGGGTGTGAATGAGAATGTGGATGCGGATGTATACATGTAGATGTAGAAGTATGGATGTGAATGAGAATGTGGATGTGGATGTATACATGGAGGTGTGGATGTATGCATGTAGATGTAGATGTATGGATGTGAATGAGAATGTGGATGTGGATGTATACTTGGAGATGTAGATGTATGCATGTAGATGTAGATGTATGGATGTGAATGAGAATGTGGATGTGGATGTATACATGGAGATGCGGATGTATACATGTAGATGTAGGAGTATGGATGTGAATGAGAATGTGGATGTGGATGTATACATGGAGGTGTGGATGTATGCATGTAGATGTAGATGTAGATGTATGGATGTGAATGTGAATGTGGATGTGGATGTATGCATGGAGACATGGATATATGCATATGTGTGAATGCGGATGTGGATGTATGTATGTGGATGTGGGATTGGAGGTATAGTGTGGATGTACGAACATGGAGGTGAATGTAGAATAATGACTCGTGAATGCGTATGGAAAATAATGTGTCGTCGATATGAGTAAATGGATGAAAATGAATACACATTGAATGGAATGTGGATTAAGTAATGTGGATTGTGGAGGGGTAATGTGGAAAGATGAGAGTTCGATATAGAAACTGTATTTTGTGACTGTTTGTAAATGACCGTTTTATGTCAAGAATGCTGGGGAAGCATTTTGACCGCCTTGTGGATTAAGGTCATGGAGACCTAACTGATAAGTTGCAACTGCTGAGACGGAGAGTCAATGGAGGACGTCTCGCGTAGCAAGGTCGACCGAGGTCTTGACCAGCCTCAGTTTGATTTAAATGGTGAGCTTTCGGTACGGTGGATGAGGAACCAAGAAAGTGGCCTATGAGTGAAGCGCTAGGTCACCTGCGAAGGATCCTAGAGGGTGCTGAGACCATACGGTGCTCGGACTTTGGGTCATCGAAGATACCCACACGTGCGTCGTGGAAGATATTGGAACAAGAGTAAGAATTGTTTTCTGAAACCGGGCATGGATCTGGTTGACTGACCTTGCTGGTCCTCAACGGATGAGTCCATGGCTCTTTTATATGGGTCTGTTGGTTGATCTTGCTGATCTTCAACGAGGATTCCATTTTGATTTTATATGTGAAAATATTATCGGGTACTATGAGCTAGGAACGATTGAAAAGGCCCCTGAGTGAACAGGTGGTGAGCGTTCTGGTTGCCAATGATGCTATAAGTACCCCGATGAATGAATGACTGGAAATAAGGATTCAACTAGAGACTTTGAGGATTGTCATCAGTGACATAATGGTTTTATTAAAGGATTGTTTTAAAGTCAGCTGATGCTGAGAAAAAGGCAATTTCATATTGGGTGTGTAAGTGGTGTGACTAGTTTTATGTTTGCATGAACTTCCGGCTAGGGGGCCTTGGAACTCTTTTCCTTGGTACCTGGGACAAAACCTAACCAAATTCCTAATTGGATCCCATCACTACAGTGGTTGGGCGGTTGGCTAACCCATGGGATCGGATGGGGTTAGGCTGGACTGATGGATCCGTAAATCGAGACTCAATTTCTGTTATTACGATAGATAAAGTAAATCCCGGATAGAAATTGTTCTATGGATAGGAATCAACGGCTGTGCCTCTTGATGGGAAAAAAAGCGTTGGTCTCAATGATCCAAGTGCAAGTTTCTTCCTTTTTCTGACCGAGTATCTTTATAGGTGTAGTCGGATTAGCTTGATCAGTAATGGTCTTGACCACGTTAGAGTACAAAGTTATCCTGGTGGAATCGTCCGTGCTTTCCGGATAAAGGAAGTTTTTTCGGGTTCGGTTTTGGAAAAACCAACGAATTAGTCTCTTGTCCGGATATCCATGGACGAGGCCCCGAATGTGGGACCTTGTCCTGCGTGAGAAGTGCTACTTCCGTTGCTAGTACCCGAATCCGTTGCTCGGTGGAAACAGGGATCTCACAGTTGGTATCAGAGCAAATTGGCTAATAAAGATCAACTGAGAAGCCAAATATGTCAAAAATTTATCAAGAAGCACAATAAGGTTGTAATTGTGTGAGATAATTCATACAATTTGATTTTCAAACTGAAAATTCATAAATTAGTAATTGGGTCTTCAGATGGAAGTATCGTAATTCTATGGAACCCTGACTTGCTTGAGGCCTAGACATGATGGTATTTACCTTATAGTTCCGAGTATCATGACTACCCATATATACCGAGGATATAACTGCAGCTCTTTACCGACAGTATATACGAGTAAATCTAAGACTTGAAATTATAAGCATTAATGCTATCCAGATGATGATTTCGAATGTGGTTGATATGATTTTTAATTCTGTTTGAGAACTGATGAGTTGATTTGGATGCTGATTGAAAAAATGATGATCCCTGAAATTTGGTTCAAATGTAATAAGCTAAACGAATCCTCAATGAGGATGAATGGGACGAGTCCTTGTGATGATATTAATAACTGGAATGATGATAATGATTTCAGCAAATCACTATGAGATTAGTGGATTGTGCTGTCAAATTACTACTGTTAACAATTGACACGGTAGATCAGGTTAAGGGATGACAATTTAAGAAATACTCAATCCTGGAATGACCTAAAAACCTATTTGAGAAAGAGATTTTGTCCCCCTAGATTTTTGGAAACCAAAATGAACGAATTTTTAGAGCTAAAGCAGGAGAACAAAACCATTGAAGAATATCACCAGGCCTTTGTTCTTCTACTCAAATACTCACCATCTCTAGATGATGAACAGCTCATGGCCAGGTTCATTTGGGCACATGAACGAACCCTTGGACACACTGGTCAAAAATGCCAAACCAGTGTCCATGGCTGAAGCAGTAAAAATGGCAAAGGATTTTGCCAAAGCCTTTGTAGTAAAGATCCGGCCAAAGCGTGCACCCTCTAACTTTAAAAGATTCCAAGCCCAGGAAAGTACTTCAAACTTTCCACCCCCAAAGAGGCAGCAAGGGCCGATTCAGAATCACGATGCAGGAAGATTCCAAAGTGAAGGAAGACACTTCCCCCAGAATACTTTCTCAGGAGACCCACCTATTTTAAGGATTCAGAACGATGAGCTCAGAAGTGAGAACCGGTGTTTTGGATGCCAAGGTTTTGGTCATCAGATAAAAGACTACCCAACTCCTGCCATGTCAAGGGGACAGGGAAGTCTAGGACCCCAAATTCAAAGACCAATCCCTTCATACCAGTCTAATCAGGGTCCGTCTCACCCAAGCCAGGGTAACCCCAGAAGAACTCCAACTCAACCATCTACCTCTGTCCAGAGTAACCTCAGAACTCCTTTCCAGAACAGGGGCAACCAAAGAGAAAAAATTCCACCTCAGACTGCAGTAGCCAGAGCAGTCACAATTTCAGAAGAAGTAGAAGAGGAAAAAAGGGCAGATCTATACTACAATTGAAAACCCAGGGCTTAACCGACAGTTCTCAAGTCATCCATACTCCAGCAGAATACCAGGAAAAAATCGGTCGTCCACTTCCAAGGCGTAACGTTGGAAGTGATTGAAGAAGAAGAAGAAGATGAAAGAGATCATACTCCACCTGCGAGATGAGGACATCTTGCGTTTTTTAAGTGGGGTAGAATGTAAGATTCCTCCCCCGACCCCTTTTTGATGTCTAGTATCTTCCCCTGTAATCAATTCTCTCTTCAGAAATATAAGAGATCTCATCTCTACCTGTTTTGACTTAGAGAGAGAAAATATTTTAGAGAGAGAATATTCAGATTTTGAATATTTTTAGATAGAAAAATTTCTTATATTATTAAAATAAGTTCCCCTGAAACAGAAATTCAGAAAGAACTTTCCAATGTGTGCAATTGGAATTAATTGGAAATGGGTATAAAGGACCTTAGCCTAAGGGTCTAGATTTTCAAAAATCTTGGATTATGGTCCAATTAAGGTTCTTATGGACCAATAAGATCAATCCATGTGTGGGGAGGAGATAAATCCAATTTTGTAAAAGAAGATACCCAAAAAATGAGTAAATGCTCACATAAGGTGAAGAGTTGAATATGTACAAGGTTTATTAATAAGAAATTATGAGTAATTTTAATAATATGAGATATTTTGGGTATAATGATTCCATTTTGACACATATGTAAGGAAGGGGAGTCCCTTCAATGCTTACATAAGGTGAAGAGTTGAATATGTACAAGGTTTATTAGTAAGAAACTATGCGTGATATTAAAAATATGAGATATTTTGGGTATAATGATTCCATTTTGACACATATGTAAGGAAGGGGAGTCCCTTCAATTCTCACATAAGATGAAGAGTTGAATATGTACAAGGTTTATTAGTAAGAAACTATGAGCAATATTAAAAATATGAGATATTTTGAGTATAATGATTACATTTTTGACACATATGTAAGGAAGGGGAGGGCCTTCAATGAGGCGCCTACTTCACATGGACAAATTGAGTTTTTTATCATAAAAAATTGAGATATTTCATCTCTCCTCTCTCCTCATTCAAGTCTAGTTCCAAAAAGTTAGCTTAACTGACCTAAAAATGGTCAAAAATTGACCAAACTGACTTAGACAATTCTAGAATGAGTTTGTTTGGTTAGGAGCTCAATTTTTCCTATAAATAGAAGCCTCCCCCTTGTTGAAAATAGATAGTGTTTAACGCATTGTTACTCTATTTCCAAACAAGAGTTGAACCCTCAAACCATCAAGCTAAAGGAAAGCTTTCAAAGTCATTAGTAAGTTGGTGATTCTTCTTTTCACTTATTTTATGATTTTTATGGCTTTAATGGTTCTTATGTTTTATGTCTTCTCTAAAAATGTTATACCTCATTACAAAAAGGTGTTTCCCTCTCTTTTCTAACAAAACCAACCATTCTCTATCCTAGGTGAATGGTTAATTGATTAATGTCAAGTTTTTATAATGATTATTTTATTATAAAAGTGTTACTTTTAGCATAATTGAATTTCATGCATAGAGGTATGCATAAAAGATGAATATTTTATTATAAAAGTGTTACTTTTAGCATAATTGAATTTCATGCATAGAGGTATGCATAAAAGATGAATATTTTATTATAAAAGTGTTACTTTTAGCATAATTGAATTTCATAGAGGTATTAAAAAAATGATTATTTTATTATAAAACTATAAAGAAAAAAAATGATGATTATTTTATTATAAAAATATTACTTTTATCATATTGAATTTCGTGCATAGAGGTGAAAAAAATAAATCAATTATTATTTTATTGTAAAAATGTTACAGAAAAAAAATGATTATTTTATTGTAAAAGTGTTACTTTTATCACATTTGAAATTTATGCATAGGAAGATGCATAAAAGATTGAATTTTAATTTAAAGTGTCATTCTCATTTAAAATGAATTTATGCATAGGAAGATGCATAAAAGATTGATTTTTACTTTGAAAGTGTTAGTCTCCTTAAATGGAATTTATGTATAATTAGATGCGTAAAGAAATCTTATATCAATATAAGAATTACCTTGTATTCTATAAATAGATATGGGAAGGGATAGGATGTGATAAGAGATGTGATGAGATGTGATAAGATACTTATGGGATGAGTTAGGATGTGATAAGATGAGTTAAGATGTGATAAAATACATATGGGATGAGTTAGGATGTGATAAGAGGTGTATGAGATGGGATAAGAGGTGTATGAGATGTGATAAGATACTTATGGGATGAGTTAGGATGTGATAAGATAAGTTAAGATGTGATAAGATACATATGAGATGAGTTAGGATGTGATAAGATGAGTTAAGATATAATAAGATGTGTATGGGATGAGGTAAGAAGTGTATGTGATGGGATAAGATGTACATGGGTTGATATAAGGCGAGAATGGATGTGATGAAAAAGAATAGATGTGAAGGCGTATATGATTACATGAATGGGAATGTAGAAATGAATGTATAAATGTGAATGTGGATGTAGAGGTAGATGTATGGGTGTGAATGAGAATGTGGATGCGGATGTATACATGTAGATGTAGAAGTATGGATGTGAATGAGAATGTGGATGTGGATGTGGATGTATACATGGAGGTGTGGATGTATGCATGTAGATGTAGATATATGGATGTGAATGAGAATGTGGATGTGGATGTGGATGTATACTTGGAGATGTAGATGTATGCATGTAGATGTAGATGTAGATGTACGGATGTGAATGAGAATGTGGATGTGGATGTATACATGGAGATGCGGATGTATACATGTAGATGTAGGAGTATGGATGTGAATGAGAATGTGGATGTGGATGTATACATGGAGGTGTGGATGTATGCATGGAGATGTGGATATATGCATATGTGTGAATGCGGATGTGGATGCATGTATGTGGATGTGGGATTGGAGGTATGATGTGGATGTACGAACATGGAGGTGAATGTAGAATAATGAACGTGAATACGTAAAATAATGTGTCGTCGATATGAGTAAATGGATGAAAATGAATACACATTGAGTGGAATGTGGATTAAGTAATGTGGATTGAGGATGAGTAATGTGGAAAGACGAGAGTTCGATATAGAAACTGTATTTTGTGATTGTTTGTAAATGACTGTTTTATGTCAAGAATGCTGGGGAAGCATTTTGACCGTCTTGTGGAGTAAGGTCAATGAGACCTAACTGATAAGTTGCAACTGCTGACGGAGAGTTAATGGAGGACGTCTCGCATAGCAAGGTCGACCGAGGTCTTGACCAGCCTCGGTTCGATTTAAATGGTGAGCTTCCGGTACGGTGGATGAGGGACCAAGGAAGCGGCCTATGAGTGAAGCGCTAGGTCACCTACGAAGGATCCTACAGGGTGCTGACCATACGGTGCTCGGACTCTGGGTCGCCGAAGATACCCACACGTGCGTCATGGAAGATATTGAAACAAGAGTAAGAATTGTTTTCTGAAACCGGGCATGGATCTGGTTGACTGACCTTGCTGGTCCTCAACGGATGAGTCCATGGCTCTTTTATATGGGTCTGTTGGTTGATCTTGCTGATCTTCAACGAGGATTCCATTTTGATTTTATATGTGAAAATATTGTCGGGTACTATGAGCTAGGAACTATTGAAAAGGCCCCTGAGTGAACAGGTGGTGAGCGTTCTGCTTACCAATGATGCTATAAGTACCGCGATGAATGAATGACTGGAAATAAGAATTCAACCAGAGACTTTGAGGATTGTCATCAGTGACATAATGGTTTTATTAAAGGATTGTTTTAAAGTCAGCTGATGCTGAGAAAAAGGCAATTTCATATTGGGTGTGTAAGTGGTGTGACTAGTTTTATGTTTGCATGAACTTCCGGCTAGGGGGCCTTGGAACTCTTTTCCTCCTGTTGGTACCCGGGACAAAACCTAACCAAATTCCTAATTGGATCCCATCACTACAGTGGTTGGGCGGTTGGCTAACCCATGGGATCGGATGGGGTTAGGCTGGACTGATGGATCCGTAAATCGAGACTCAATTTCTGTTATTACGATAGATAAAGTAAATCCCGGATAGAAATTGTTCTATGGATAGGAATCAACGGCTGTGCCTCTTGATGGGGAAAAAAGCGTTGGTCTCAATGATCCAAGTGCAAGTTTCTTCCTTTTTCTGACCGAGTATCTTTATAGGTGCAGTCGGATTAGCTTGATCAGTAATGGTCTTGACCACGTTAGAGTAAAAAGTTATCCTGGTGGAATCGTCCGTGCTTTCCAGATTAAGGAAGTTTTTTCGTGTTCGGTTTTGGAAAAACCAACGGATTAGTCTCTTGTCCGGATATCCATGGACGAGGCCCCGAATGTGGGACCCTATCCCGCGTGAGAAGTGGTACTTTCGCTGCTAGTACCCGAATCCGTTGCTCGGTGGGAACAGGGATCTCACAGTTGGTATCAGAGCAAATTGGCTAATAAAGATCAACTGAGAAGCCAAATATGTCAAAAATTTATCAAGAAGCACAAAAAGGTTGTAATTGTGTGAGATAATTCATACAATTTGATTTTCAAACTGAAAATTCGTAAATTAGTAGTTAGGTCTTCAGATGGAAGTATCGCAATTCTATGGAACCTTGACTTGCTTGAGGCCTAGACATGATGGTATTTACCTTATAGTTCCGAGTATCATGACTACCCGTATATACCGAGGGTATAATTGCAGCTCTTTACCGACAGTATATACGAGTAAATCTAAGACTTGAAATTATAAGCATTAATGCTATCCAGATGATGATTTCGAATGTGGTTGATATGATTTTTAATTCTGTTTGAGAACTGATGAGTTGATTTGGATTCTTATTGAGAAAATGATCCCTGAAATTTGGTTGAAATGTAATAAGCTGAACGAATCCTCAATGAGGATGAATGGGACGAGTCCCTGTGATGATATTAATAACTGGAATGATGATAATGATTTCAGCAAATCACTATGAGATTAGTGGATTGTGCTGTCAAATTACTACTGTTAACAATTGACACGGTAGATCAAGTTAAGGGATGACAATTTGAGAAATTCCTTAACTTAAAATTTCGTGGAGGAATGTTCAGAAAGAAATTTTTCGGTTTGATGGACCATTATCGTGTTAATGATATGAATGATATGATCTAAATGAAATGTTATTTAATGATGAGTTCTATATAAGGGATATTTATCCCCGTATTCTATTGGGTTGACCAGAATATAAGGAACCCCAGAATAAATTGGATCTTAAGAAAAAGAGTTGTTCTCTACCTTGCGAGATGAGGACATCTCGCACCTTTTTAAGTGGGGTAGAATGTAAGATTCCTCCCCAGCCTTCAAGGTATACAGGAGTAAGAACCTCTCTTTTTGATCTTATAACTAATCTCTCTCTAATATATAATTTTTGACAGAATTATGAGACGAGGAAACCGTGGCCGTCAGCAGCCAGACCCTGTCTCTGAAGATGACGAACTTAACCCTGATGTTCCCAAGGCTCTTCATAGGACTCAGCCAGGACCCTTCAAAGGAGAAGAGGAGAACCTGGGTGAGGCTATGGAGAAATGGGTGGAAGCCATGGAAGAGTATTTTGACGTCACAGGTTATAATGAGCTGAGCAAAATGGCTCTTGGCCGGTTGAAAATAGTAGAAACAGCCAGGGTAGCATGGAGGAACCACTGTGACACCAACCGTCTGATTTTGTCCCCCTGGATTTTTGGAAACCCAAATGAACGAATTTTTAGAGCTAAAGCAGGAGAACAAAACCATTGAAGAATATCACCAGGCCTTTGTTCTTCTACTCAAATACTCACCACCTCTAGATAAAGAACAGCTCATGGTGGCCAGGTTCATTCGGGCAATGAACGAACCCTTGGACACACTGGTCAAAATTGCCAAACCAGAGTCCATGGCTGAAGCAGTAAAAATGGCAAAGGATTTTGCCAAAGCCTTTGTAGTAAAGATCCCGCCAAAGCCTGCACCCTCTAACTTTAAAAGATTCCAAGCCCAGGAAAGTACTTCAAACTTTTCACCCCCAAAAAGAGGCAGCAAGGGCCGATTCAGAATCACGATGCAAGAAGATTCCAAAGTGAAGGAAGACCCTTCCCCCAGAATACTTTCTCAGGAGGCCCACCTATTTTAAGGATTCAGACTGATGAGCTCAGAAGTGAGAACCGGTGTTTTGGATGCCAAGGTTTTGGTCATCAGATAAAAGACTGCCCAACTCCTGCCATGTCAAGGGGACAGGGAAGTCTAGGACCCCGAATTCAGAGACCAATCCCTTCATACCAGTCTAATCAGGGTCCGTCTCCCCCAAGCCAGGGTAACCCCAGAAGAACTCCAACTCAACCATCTGCCTCTGTCCAGAGTAACCTCAGAACTCCTTTCCAGAACAGGGGCAACCAAAGAGAAAAAAATCCATCTCAGACTGCACAGCCAGAGCAGTCATAATTTCAAAAGAAGTAGAAGAGGAAAAAAGGGCAGATCTATACTACAATTGAAAACCAAGGGCTTAACCGACAGTTCTCAAGTCATCCATACTCCAACAGAATACCAGGGAAAAATCGGCCGTCCACTTCCAAGGCGTAACGTTGGAAGTGATTGAAGAAGAAGAAGAAGATGAAAGAGATCATACTCCACCTGCGAGATGAGGACATCTTGCGTTTTTTAAGTGGGATAGAATGTAATATTCCTCCCCCAACCCCTTTTTGATGTCTAGTATCTTCCCCTGTAATCAATTCCCTCTTCAGAAATATAAGAGATCTCGTCTCTACCTGTTTTGACTTAGAGAGAGAAAATATTTTAGAGAGAGAATATTCAGATTTTGAATATTTTTAGATAGAAAAATTTCTTATATTATTAAAATAAGTTCCCCTGAAACAAAAATTCAGAAAGAACTTTCCAATGTGTGCAATTGGAATTAATTGGAAATGGGTATAAAGGACCTTAGCCTAAGGATCTAGATTTTCAGAAATCTTGGATTATGGTCCAATTAAGGTTCTTATGGACCAATAAGATCAATCCATGTGTGGGGAGGAGATAAATCCAATTTTGTAAAAGAAGATACCCAAAAAATGAGTAAATGCTCACATAAGGTGAAGAGTTGAATATGTACAAGGTTTATTAATAAGAAATTTTGAGTAATATTAATAATATGAGATATTTTGGGTATAATGATTCCATTTTGACACATATGTAAGGAAGGGGAGTCCCTTCAATGCTCACATAAGGTGAAGAGTTGAATATGTACAAGGTTTATTAGTAAGAAACTATGAGTGATATTAAAAATATGAGATATTTTGGGTATAATGATTCCATTTTGACACATATGTAAGGAAGGGGAGTCCCTTCAATTCTCACATAAGATGAAGAGTTGAATATGTACAAGGTTTATTAGTAAGAAACTATGAGCAATATTAAAAATATAAGATATTTTGAGTATAATGATTCCATTTTTGACACGTATGTAAGGAAGGGGAGGGCCTTCAATGAGGCGCCTACTTCACATGGGCAAATTGAGTTTTTTATCATCAAAAATTGAGATATTTCATCTCTCCTCTCTCCTCTCTCCTCTCTCCTCTCTCCTCATTCAAGTCTAGTTCCAAAAAGTTAGCTTAACTGACCTAAAACTGGTCAAAAATTGACCAAACTGACTTGGAAAATTCTAGAATGAGTTTGTTTGGTTAGGAGCTCAATTTTTCCTATAAATAGAAGCCTCCCCCTTGTTGAAAATAGATAGTGTTTAAGGCATTGTTACTCTATTTCACCTAAGCCAAGAACTATGAATTTATTAATAATTCATTAGTTTTTGACATTTCCCTCTTCCAAAGATTGGTTGGCCACTCTTGTCCAAACAAGAGTTGAACCCTCAAACCATCAAGCCAAAGGAAAGCTTTCAAAGTCATTAGTAAGTTGGTGATTCTTCTTTTCACTTATTTTATGATTTTTATGGCTTTAAAAGTTCTTATGTTTTATGTCTTCTCTAAAAATGTTATACCTCATTACAAAAAGGTATTTCCCTCTCTTTTCTAACAAAACCAACCATTCTCTATCCTAGGTGAATGGTTAATTGATTAATGTCAAGTTTTTATAATGATTATTTTATTATAAAAGTGTTACTTTTAGCATAACTGAATTTCATGCATAGAGGTATGCATAAAAGATGAATATTTTATTATAAAAGTGTTACTTTTAGCATAATTGAATTTCATGCATAGAGGTATGCATAAAAGATGAATATTTTATTATAAAAGTGTTACTTTTAGCATAATTGAATTTCATAGAGGTATTTAAAAAAATGATTATTTTATTATAAAATTATAAAAAAAATGACGATAATTTTATTATAAAAATATTACTTTTATCATATTGAATTTCGTGCATAGAGGTGAAAAAAATTAATAAATTATTATTTTATTATAAAAATGTTACCAAAAAATGATTATTTTATTATAAAAGTGTTACTTTTATCACATTTGGCATAGGAAGATGCATAAAAGATTGAATTTTAATTCAAAGTGTCATTCTCATTTAAAATGAATTTATGCATAGGAAGATGCATAAAAGATTTATTTTTACTTTGAAAGTGTTAGTCTCCTTAAATGGAATTTATGTATAATTAGATGCGTAAAGAAATCTTATATCAATATAAGAATTACCTTGTATTCTATAAATAGATATGGGAAGGGATAGGATGTGATAAGAGATGTGATGAGATGTGATAAGATACTTATGGGATGAGTTAGGATGTGATAAGATGAGTTAAGATGTGATAAGATACATATGGGATGAGTTAGGATGTGATAAGAGGTCTTTGAGATGGGATAAGAGGTGTATGAGATGTGATAAGATACTTATGGGATGAGTTAGGATGTGATAAGAGGTGTATGAGATGTGATAAGATACTTATGGGATGAATTAGGATGTGATAAGAGGTGTATGAGATGGGATAAGAGGTGTATGAGATGTGATAAGATACTTATGGGATGAGTTAGGATGTGATAAGATGAGTTAAGATGTGATAAGATACATATGAGATGAGTTAGGATGTGATAAGATGAGTTAAGATATGATAAAATGTGTATGGGATGAGATAAGAAGTGTATGTGATGGGATAAGATGTACATGGGTTGTGATAAGGCGAGAATGGATGTGATGAAAAAGAATAAATGTGAAGGCGTATATGATTACATGAATGGGAATGTAGAAATGAATGTATAAATGTGAATGTGGATGTAGAGGTAGATGTATGGGTGTGAATGAGAATGTGGATGCGGATGTATACATATAGATGTAGAAGTATGGATGTGAATGAGAATGTGGATGTGGATGTATACATGGAGGTGTGGATATATGCATGTAGATGTAGATGTATGGATGTGAATGAGAATGTGGATGTGGATGTATACTTGGAGATGTAGATGTATGCATGTAGATGTAGATGTATGGATGTGAATGAGAATGTGGATGTGGATGTATACATGGAGATGCGGATGTATACATGTAGATGTAGGAGTATAGATGTGAATGAGAATGTGGATGTGGATGTATACATGGAGGTGTGGATGTATGCATGTAGATGTAGATGTATGGATGTGAATGTGAATGTGGATGTGGATGTATGCATGGAGATGTGGATATATGCATACGTGTGAATGCGGATGTGGATGTATGTATGTGGATGTGGGATTGGAGGTATGGTGTGGATGTACGAACATGGAGGTGAATGTAGAATAATGAACGTGAATGCGTATGGAAAATAATGTGTCGTCGATATGAGTAAATGGATGAAAATGAATACACATTGAATGGAATGTGGATTAAGTAATGTGGATTGTGGAGGGGTAATGTGGAAAGAGGAGAGTTCGATATAGAAACTGTATTTTGTGACTATTTGTAAATGAATGTTTTATGTCAAGAATGCTGGGGAAGCATTTTGACCGCCTTGTGGATTAAGGTCATGGAGACCTAACTGATAAGTTGCAACTGCCGAGACGGAGAGTCAATGGAGGACGTCTCGCGTAGCAAGGTAGATCGAGGTCTTGACAACCCTCGGTTCGATTTAAATGGTGAGCTTTCGGTACGGTGGATGAGGAACCAAGGAAGAGGCCTATGAGTGAAGCGCTAGGTCACCTGTGAAGGATCCTAGAGGGTGCTGAGACCATACGATGCTCGGACTTTGGGTCATCGAAGATACCCACACGTGCGTCGTGGAAGATATTGGAACAAGAGTAAGAATTGTTTTCTGAAACCGGGCATGGATCTGGTTGACTGACCTTGCTGGTCCTCAAACGGATGAGTCCATGGCTCTTTTATATGGGTCTGTTGGTTGATCTTGCTGATCTTCAACGAGGATTCCATTTTGATTTTATATGTGAAAATATTGTCGGGTACTATGAGCTAGGAACTATTGAAAAGGCCCCTGAGTGAACAGGTGGTGAGCGTTCTGGTTGCCAATGATGCTATAAGTACCCTGATGAATGAATGACTGGAAATAAGGATTCAACCAGAGACTTTGAGGATTGTCATCAGTGACATAATGGTTTTATTAAAGGATTGTTTTAAAGTCAGCTGATGCTGAGAAAAAGGCAATTTCATATTGGGTGTGTAAGTGGTGTGACTAGTTTTATGTTTGCATGAACTTCCGGCTAGGGGGCCTTGGAACTCTTTTCCTTGGTACCTGGGACAAAACCTAACCAAATTCCTAATTGGATCCCATCACTACAGTGGTTGGGCGGTTGGCTAACCCATGGGATCGGATGGGGTTAGGCTGGACTGATGGATCCGTAAATCGAGACTCAATTTCTGTTATTACGATAGATAAAGTAAATCCCGGATAGAAATTGTTCTATGGATAGGAATCAACGGCTGTGCCTCTTGATGGGGAAAAAAGCGTTGGTCTCAATGTATGAGATATTTTGAGTATAATGATTCCATTTTTGACACATATTTAAGGAAGGGGAGGGCCTTCAATGAGACGCCTACTTCACATGGGCAAATTGAGTTTTTTATCATCAAAAATTGAGATATTTCATCTCTCCTCTCTCCTCATTCAAGTCTAGTTCCAAAAAGTTAGTTTAACTGACCTAAAAATGGTCAAAAATTGACCAAACTGACTTGGAAAATTCTAGAATGAGTTTGTTTAGTTAGGAGCTCAATTTTTCCTATAAATAGAAGCCTCTCCCTTGTTGAAAATAGATAGTGTTTAAGGCATTGTTACTCTATTTCCAAACAAGAGTTGAACCCTCAAACCATCAAGCTAAAGGAAAGCTTTCAAAGTCATTAGTAAGTTGGTGATTCTTCTTTTCACTTATTTTATGCTTTTTATGGCTTTAATAGTACTTATGTTTTATGTCTTCTCTAAAAATGTTATACCTCATTACAAAAAGGTATTTCCCTCTCTTTTCTAACAAAACCAACCATTCTCTATCCTAGGTGAATGGTTAATTGATTAATGTCAAGTTTTTATAATGATTATTTTATTATAAAAGTGTTACTTTTAGCATAATTGAATTTCATGCATAGAGGTATGCATAAAAGATGAATATTTTATTAACAAAGTGTCACTTTTAGCATAATTGAATTTCATGCATAGAGGTATGCATAAAAGATGAATATTTTATTATAAAAGTGTTACTTTTAGCATAATTGAATTTCATGCATAGAGGTATGCATAAAAGATGAATATTTTATTATAAAAGTGTTACTTTTAGCATAATTGAATTTCATAGAGGTATTAAAAAATGATTATTTTATTATAAAACTGTAAAGAAAAAAATGATGATTATTTTATTACAAAAATATTACTTTTATCATATTGAATTTCGTGCATAGAGGTGAAAAAAATATATAAATTATTATTTTATTGTAAAAATATTACAGAAAAAAAATGATTATTTTATTGTAAAAGTGTTACTTTTATCACATTTGAAATTTATGCATAGGAAGATGCATAAAAGATTGAATTTTAATTCAAAGTGTCATTCTCATTTAAAATGAATTTATGCATAGGAAGATGCATAAAAGATTTATTTTTACTTTGAAAGTGTTAGTCTCCTTAAATGGAATTTATGTATAATTAGATGCGTAAAGAAATCTTATATCAATATAAGAATTCCCTTGTATTCTATAAATAGATATGGGAAGGGATAGGATGTGATAAGAGATATGATGAGATATGATAAGATACTTATGGGATGAGTTAGGATGTGGGAAGATGAGTTAAGATGTGATAAAATACATATGGGATGAGTTAGGATGTGATAAGAGGTGTATGAGATGGGATAAGAGGTGTATGAGATGTGATAAGATACTTATGGGATGAGTTAGGATGTGATAAGATGAGTTAAGATGTGATAAGATACATATGAGATGAGTTAGGATGTGATAAGATGAGTTAAGATATGATAAGATGTGTATGGGATGAGGTAAGAAGTGTATGTGATGGGATAAGATGTACATGGGTTGTGATAAGGCGAGAATGGATGTGATGAAAAAGAATAGATGTGAAGGCGTATATGATTACATGAATGGGAATGTAGAAATGAATGTATAAATGTGAATGTGGATGTAGAGGTAGATGTATGGGTGTGAATGAGAATGTGGATGCGGATGTATACATGTAGATGTAGAAGTATGGATGTGAATGAGAATGTGGATGTGGATGTATACATGGAGGTGTGGATGTATGCATGTAGATGTAGATATATGGATGTGAATGAGAATGTGGATGTGGATGTATACTTGGAGATGTAGATGTATGCATGTAGATGTAGATGTAGATGTATGGATGTGAATGAGAATGTGGATGTGGATGTATACATGGAGATGCGGATGTATACATGTAGATGTAGGAGTATGGATGTGAATGAGAATGTGGATGTGGATGTATACATGGAGGTGTGGATGTATGCATGGAGATGTGGATATATGCATATGTGTGAATGCGGATGTGGATGCATGTATGTGGATGTGGGATTGGAGGTATGATGTGGATGTACGAACATGGAGGTGAATGTAGAATAATGAACGTGAATACGTAAAATAATGTGTCGTCGATATGAGTAAATGGATGAAAATGAATACACATTGAGTGGAATGTGGATTAAGTAATGTGGATTGAGGATGAGTAATGTGGAAAGACGAGAGTTCGATATAGAAACTGTATTTTGTGATTGTTTGTAAATGACTGTTTTATGTCAAGAATGCTGGGGAAGCATTTTGACCGTCTTGTGGAGTAAGGTCAATGAGACCTAACTGATAAGTTGCAACTGCTGACGGAGAGTTAATGGAGGACGTCTCGCATAGCAAGGTCGACCGAGGTCGACCGAGGTCTTGACCAGCCTCAGTTCGATTTAAATGGTGAGCTTCCGGTACGGTGGATGAGGGACCAAGGAAGCGGCCTATGAGTGAAGCGCTAGGTCACCTGCGAAGGATCCTACAGGGTGCTGACCATACGGTGCTCGGACTCTGGGTCGCCGAAGATACCCACACGTGCGTCATGGAAGATATTGAAACAAGACTAAGAATTGTTTTCTGAAACCGGGCATGGATCTGGTTGACTGACCTTGCTGGTCCTCAACGGATGAGTCCATGGCTCTTTTATATGGGCATTAGTCTCTTGTCCGGATATCCATGGATGAGGCCGAATGTGGGACCCTGTCCCGCGTGAGAAGTGCTACTTCCGCTGCTAGTACCCAAATCCGTTGCTCGGTGGGAACAGGGATCTCACAGTTGGTATCAGAGCAAATTGGCTAATAAAGATCAACTGAGAAGCCAAATATGTCAAAAAATTATCAAGAAGCACAAAAAGGTTGTAATTGTGTGAGATAATTCATACAATTTGATTTTCAAACTGAAAATTCGTAAATTAGTAATTGGGTCTTCAGATCGAAGTATCGCACTTCTATGGAACCTTGACTTGCTTGAGGCCTAGACATGATGGTATTTACCTTATAGTTCCGAGTATCATGACTACCCGTATATACCGAGGGTATAATTGCAGCTCTTTACCGACAGTATATACGAGTAAATCTAAGACTTGAAATTATAAGCATTAATGCTATCCAGATGATGATTTCGAATGTGGTTGATATGATTTTTAATTCTGTTTGAGAACTGATGAGTTGATTTGGATTCTGATTGAAAAAATGATGATCCCTGAAATTTGGTTGAAATGTAATAAGCTGAACGAATCCTCAATGAGGATGAATGGGACGAGTCCCTGTGATGATATTAATAACTGGAATGATGATAATGATTTCAACAAATCACTATGAGATTAGTGGATTGTGCTGTCAAATTACTACTGTTAACAATTGACACGGTAGATCAAGTTAAGGGATGACAATTTGAGAAATTGCTTAACTTAAAATTCCGTGGAGGAATGTTCAGAAAGAAATTTTTCGGTTTGATGGACCATTATCGTATGAATGATATGATCTGAATGAAATGTTATTTAATGATGAGTTCTATATAAGGGATATTTATCCCCGTATTCTATTGGGTTGACCAGAATATAAGGAACCCCAGAATAAATTGGATCTTAAGAAAAAGAGTTGTTCTCTACCTTGCAAGATGAGGACATCTCGCACCTTTTTAAGTGGGGTAGAATGTAAGATTCCTCCCCAGCCTTCAAGGTATACAGGGGTAAGAACCTCCCTTTTTGATCTTATAACTAATCTCTCTAATATATAAATTTTTGACAGAATTATGAGACGAGAAAACCGTGGCCGTCAGCAGCAGCCAGACCTTGTCCTTGAAGATGACGAACTTAACCCTGATGTTCGCAAGGCTCTTCATAGGACTCAGCCAGGACCCTTCAAAAGAGAAGAGGAGAACCTGGGTGAGGCTGTGGAGAAATGGGTGGAAGCCATGGAAGAGTATTTTGATGTCACAGGTTATAATGAGCTGAGCAAAATGGCTCTTGGCCGGTTGAAAATAGTAGAAACAGCCAGGGTAGCATGCAGGAACCACTGTGACACCAACCGTCTGAGCAGAAATACTCAATCCTACAATGACCTAAAAACCTATTTGAGAAAGAGATTTTGTCCCCCTGGAAATGAACGAATTTTTAGAGCTAAAGCAGGAGAACAAAACCATTGAAGAATATCACCAGGCCTTTGTTCTTCTACTCAAATACTCACCACCTCTAGATGAAGAATAGCTCATGGTGGCCAGGTTCATTCGGGCAATGAACGAACCCTTCGACACACTGGTCAAAATTGCCAAACCAGTAAAAATGGCAAAGGATTTTGCCAAAGCCTTTGTAGTAAAGATCCCGCCAAAGCCTGCACCCTCTAACTTTAAAAGATTCCAAGCCCAGGAAAGTACTTCAAACTTTCCACCCCCAAAGAGGCAGCAAGGGCCGATTCAGAATCACGATGCAGGAAGATTCCAAAGTGAAGGAAGACCCTTCCCCCAGAATACTTTCTCAGGAGGCCCACCTATTTTAAGGATTCAGAACGATGAGCTCAAAAGTGAGAACCGGTGTTTTGGATGCCAAGGTTTTGGTCATCAGTTAAAAGACTACCCAACTCTTGCCATGTCAAGGGGATAGGGAAGTCTAGGACCCCGAATTCAGAGACCAATCCCTTCATACTAGTCTAATCAGGGTCCGTCTCGCCCAAGCCAGGGTAACCCCAGAAGAACTCCAACTCAACCATCTGCCTCTGTCCAGAGTAACCTCAGAACTCCTTTCCAGAACAACAGGGGCAACCAAAGAGAAAAAATTCCACCTCAGACTGCACAGCCAGAGCAGTCACAATTTCAAAAGAAGTAGAAGAGGAAAAAAGGGCAGATCTATACTACAATTTCAGAAGAAGTAGAAGAGGAAAAAAGGGCAGATCTATACTACAATTGAAAACCAAGGGCTTAACCGACAGTTCTCAAGTCATCCATACTCCAGCAGAATACCAGGGAAAAATCGGCCGTCCACTTCCAAGGCGTAACGTTGGAAGTGATTGAAGAAGAAGAAGAAGATGAAAGAGATCATACTCCACCTGCGAGATGAGGACATCTCGCGTTTTTTAAGTGGGGTAGAATGTAAGATTCCTCCCCCAACCCCTTTTTGATGTCTAGTAACTTCCCCTGTAATCAATTCCCTCTTCAGAAACATAAGAGATCTCGTCTCTACCTGTTTTGACTTAGAGAGAGAAAATATTCTAGAGAGAGAATATTCAGATTTTGAATATTTTTAGATAGAAAAATTTCTCATATTATTAAAATAAGTTCCCCTGAAACAGAAATTCAGAAAGAACTTTCCAATGTGCAATTGGAATTAATTGGAAATGGGTATAAAGGACCTTAGCCTAAGGGTCTAGATTTTCAGAAATCTTGGATTATGGTCCAGTTAAGGTTCTTATGGACCAATAAGATCAATCCATGTGTGGGGAGGAGATAAATCCAATTTTGTAAAAGAAGATACCCAAAAAATGAGTAAATGCTCACATAAGGTGATAAGTTGAATATGTACAAGGTTTATTAATAAGAAATTATGAGTAATTTTAATAATATGAGATATTTTGGGTATAATGATTCCATTTTGACACATATGTAAGGAAGGGGAGTCCCTTCAATGCTCACATAAGGTGAAGAGTTGAATATGTACAAGGTTTATTAGTAAGAAACTATGAGTGATATTAAAAATATGAGATATTTTGGGTATAATGATTCCATTTTGACACATATGTAAGGAAGGGGAGTCCCTTCAATTCTCACATAAGATGAAGAGTTGAATATGTACAAGGTTTATTAGTAAGAAACTATAAGCAATATTAAAAATATGAGATATTTTTAGTATAATGATTCCATTTTTGACACATATGTAAGGAAAGGGAGTCCCTTCAATTCTCACATAAGATGAAGAGTTGAATATGTACAAGGTTTATTAGTAAGAGACTATAAGCAATATTAAAAATATGAGATATTTTGAGTATAATGATTTCATTTTTGACACATATGTAAGGAAGGGGAGGGCTTCAATGAGGCGATTACTTCACATGGGCAAATTGAGTTTTTTATCATCAAAACTTGAGATATTTCATCTCTCCTCTCTCCTCATTCAAGTCTAGTTCCAAAAAGTTAGCTTAACTAACCTATAAATGGTCAAAAATTGACCAAACTGACTTGGAAAATTCTAGAATGAGCTTGTTTGGTTAGGAGCTCAATTTTTCCTATAAATAGGAGCCTCTCCCTTGTTGAAAATAGATAGTGTTTAAGGCATTGTTACTCTATTTCACCCAAGCCAAGAACTATGAATTTATTAATAATTCATTAGTTTTTGACATTTCTCTCTTCCAAAGATTGGTTGGCCACTCTTGTCCAAACAAGAGTTGAACCCTCAAACCATCAAGCCAAAGGAAAGCTTTCAAAGTCATTAGTAAGTCGGTGATTCTTCTTTTCACTTATTTTATGATTTTTATGGCTTTAATGGTTCTTATGTTTTATGTCTTCTCTAAAAATGTTATACCTCATTACAAAAAGGTATTTCCCTCTCTTTTCTAACAAAACCAACCATTCTCCTCCTAGGTGAATGGTTAATTGATTAACGTCAAGTTTTTATAATGATTATTTTATTATAAAAGTGTTACTTTTAGCATAATTGAATTTCATGCATAGAGGTATGCATAAAAGATGAATATTTTATTATAGAAGTGTTACTTTTAGCATAATTGAATTTCATGCATAGAGGTATGCATAAAAGATGAATATTTTATTATAAAAGTGTTACTTTTAGCATAATTGAATTTCATAGAGGTATTAAAAAATGATTATTTTATTATAAAACTGTAAAGAAAAAAATGATGATTATTTTATTATAAAAATATTACTTTTATCATATTGAATTTCATGCATAGAGGTGAAAAAAATAAATAAATTATTATTTTATTATAAAAATGTTACAAAAAAATGATTATTTTATTGTAAAAGTGTTACTTTTATCACATTTGAAATTTATGCATAGGCAGATGCATAAAAGATTGAATTTTAATTCAAAGTGTCATTCTCATTTAAAATGTATTTATGCATAGGAAGATGCATAAAAGATTTATTTTTACTTTGAAAGTGTTAGTCTCCTTAAATGGAATTTATGTATAATTAGATGCGTAAAGAAATCTTATATCAATATAAGAATTCCCTTGTATTCTATAAATAGATATGGGAAGGGATAGGATGTGATAAGAGATGTGATGAGATGTGATAAGATACTTATAGGATGAGTTAGGATGTGATAAGATGAGTTAAGATGTGATAAGATACATATAGGATGAGTTAGGATGTGATAAGAGGTGTATGAGATGGGATAAGAGGTGTATGAGATGTGATAAGATACTTATGGGATGAGTTAGGATGTGATAAGATGAGTTAAGATGTGATAAGATACATATGAGATGAGTTAGGATGTGATAAGATGAGTTAAGATATGATAAGATGTGTATGGGATGAGGTAAGAAGTGTATGTGATGGGATAAGATGTACATGGGTTGTGATAAGGCGAGAATGGATGTGATGAAAAAGAATAGATGTGAAGGCGTATATGATTACATGAATGGAAATGTAGAAATGAATGTATAAATGTGAATGTGGATGTAGAGGTAGATGTGTGGGTGTGAATGAGAATGTGGATGCGGATGTATACATGTAGATGTAGAAGTCTGGATGTGAATGAGAATGTGGATGTGGATGTATACATGGAGGTGTGGATGTATGCATGTAGATGTAGATGTATGGATGTGAATGAAAATGTGGATGTGGATGTATACTTGGAGATGTAGATGTATGCATGTAGATGTAGATGTATGGATGTGAATGAGAATGTGGATGTGGATGTATACATGGAGATGCGGATGTATACATGTAGATGTAGGAGTATGGATGTGAATGAGAATGTGGATGTGGATGTATACATGGAGGTGTGGATGTATGCATGGAGATGTGGATATATGCATATGTGTGAATGCGGATGTGGATGCATGTATGTGGATGTGGGATTGGAGGTATGATGTGGATGTACGAACATGAAGGTGAATGTAGAATAATGAACGTAAATGCATATGGAAAATAATGTGTCGTCGATATAAGTAAATGGATGAAAATGAATACACATTGAATGGAATGTGGATTAAGTAATGTGGATTGAGGACGGGTAATGTAGAAAGACGAGAGTTCGATATAGAAACTGTATTTTGTGACTGTTTGTAAATGACTGTTTTATGTCAAGAATGCTGGGGAAGCATTTTGATCGTCTTGTGGATTAAGGTCATGGAGACCTAACTGATAAGTTGCAACTGCTGACGGAGAGTCAATGGAGGACGTCTCGCGTAGCAAGGTCGACCGAGGTCTTGACCAGCCTCGGTTCGATTTAAATGGTGAGCTTCCGGTACGGTGGATGAGGGACCAAGGAAGCGGCCTATGAGTGAAGCGCTAGGTCACCTGCGAAGGATCCTAGAGGGTGCTGACCATACGGTGCTCGGACTCTGGGTCTCCGAAGATACCCACACGTGCGTCGTGGAAGATATTGGAACAAGAGTAAGAATTGTTTTCTGAAACCGGGCATGGATCTGGTTGACTGACCTTGTTGGTCCTCAACGGATGAGTCCATGGCTCTTTTATATGGGTCTGTTGGTTGATCTTGCTGATCGTCAACGAGGATTCCATTTTGATTTTATATGTGAAAATATTGTCGGGTACTATGAGCTAGGAACTATTGAAAAGGCCCCTGAGTGAACAGGTGGTGAGTGTTCTGGTTGCCAATGATACTATAACTACCCCGATGAATGAATCATTGGAAATAAGGATTCAACCAGAGACTTTGAGGATTGTCATCAGTGACATAATGGTTTTATTAAAGGATTGTTTTAAAGTCAGCTGATGCTGAGAAAAAGGCAATTTCATATTGGGTGTGTAAGTGATGTGACTAGTTTTATGTTTGCATGAACTTCCGGCTAGGGGGCCTTGGAACTCTTTTCCTTGGTACCCGGGACAAAACCTAACCAAATTCCTAATTGGATCCCATCACTACAGTGGTTGGGCGGTTGGCTAACCCATGGCATCGGATGGGGTTAGGCTGGACTGATGATCCGTAAATCAAGACTCAATTTCTGTTATTACAATAGATAAAGTAAATCCCGGATAGAAATTGTTCTATGGATAGGAATCAACGGCTGTGCCTCTTGATGGGGAAAAAAGCGTTGGTCTCAATGATCCAAGTGCAAGTTTCTTCCTTTTTCTGACCGAGTATCTTTATAGGTGCAGTCGAATTAGCTTGATCAGTAATGGTCTTGACCACGTTAGAGTAAAAAGTTATCCTGGTGGAATCGTCCGTGCTTTCCGGATAAAGGACGTTTTTTCGGGTTCAGTTTTGGAAAAACCAACGGATTAGTCTCTTGTCCGGATATCCATGGACGAGGCCCCGAATGTGGGACCCTGTCCCGTGTGAGAAGTGCTACTTCCGCTGCTGATACCCGAATCCGTTGCTCGGTGGGGACAAGGATCTCACAATTGGTATCAGAGCAAATTGGCTAATAAAGATCAACTGAGAAGCCAAATATGTCAAAAATTTATCAAGAAGCACAAAAAGGTTGTAATTGTGTGAGATAATTCATACAATTTGATTTTCAAATTGAAAATTCGTAAATTAGTAATTGGGTCTTCAGATGGAAGTATCGCAATTCTATGGAACCCTGACTTGCTTGAGGCCTAGACATGATGGTATTTACCTTATAGTTCCGAGTATCATGACTACCCGTATATACCGAGGGTATAACTGCAGCTCTTCACCGACAGTATATACGAGTAAATCTAAGACTTGAAATTATAAGCATTAATGCTATCCAGATGATGATTTCGAATGTGGTTGATATGATTTTTAATTCTGTTTGAGAACTGATAAGTTGATTTGGATTCTGATTGAAAAAATGATGATCCCTGAAATTTGGTTCAAATGTAATAAGCTGAACGAATCCTCAATGAGGATGAATGGGACGAGTCCTTGTGATGATATTAATAACTGGAATGATGATAATGATTTCAGCAAATCACTATGAGATTAGTGGATTGTGCTGTCAAATTACTACTGTTAACAATTGACACGGTAGACCAAGTTAAGGGATGACAATTTGAGAAATTGCTTAACTTAAAATTCCGTGGAGGAATGTTCAGAAAGAAATTTTTCGGTTTGATGGACCATTATCGTGTTAATGATATGAATGATATGATCTGAATGAAATGTTATTTAATGATGAGTTCTATATAAGGGATATTTATCCCCGTATTCTATTGGGTTGACCAGAATATAAGGAACCCCAGAATAAATTGGATCTTAAGAAAAAGAGTTGTTCTCTACCTTGCGAGATGAGAACACTCGCACCTTTTTAAGTGGGGTAGAATGTAAGATTCCTCCCCAGCCTTCAAGGTATACAGGAGTAACATACTCCAGTAGAATACCAGGGAAAAATCGGCCGTTCACTTCCAAGGCGTAACGTTGGAAGTGATTGAAGAAGAAGAAGAAGATGAAAGAGATCATACTCCACCTGCGAGATGAGGACATCTCGCGTTTTTTAAGTGGGGTAGAATGTAAGATTCCTCCCCCAACCCCTTTTTGATGTCTAGTATCTTCCCCTGTAATCCATTCCCTCTTCAGAAATATAAGAGATCTCGTCTCTACCTGTTATGACTTAGAGAGAGAAAATATTCTAGAGAGAGAATATTCAGATTTTGAATATTTTTAGATAGAAAAATTTCTCATATTATTAAAATAAGTTCCCCTGAAACAGAAATTCAGAAAGAACTTTCCAATGTGCAATTGGAATTAATTGGAAATGGGTATAAAGGACCTTAGCCTAAGGGTCTAGATTTTCCAAAATCTTGGATTATGGTCCAATTAAGGTTCTTATGGACCAATAAGATCAATCCATGTGTGGGGAGGAGATAAATCCAATTTTGTAAAAGAAGATACCCAAAAAATGAGTAAATGTTCACATAAGGTGAAGAGTTGAATATGTACAAGGTTTATTAATAAGAAATTATGAGTAATTTTAATAACATGAGATATTTTGGGTATAATGATTCCATTTTGACACATATGTAAGGAAGAGGAGTCCCTTCAATGCTCACATAAGGTGAAGAGTTGAATATGTACAAGGTTTATTAGTAAGAAACTATGAGTGATATTAAAAATATGAGATATTTTGGGTATAATGATTCCATTTTGACACATATGTAAGGAAGGGGAGTCCCTTCAATTCTCACATAAGATGAAGAGTTGAATATGTACAAGGTTTATTAGTAAGAAACTATAAGTAATATTAAAAATATGAGATATTTTGAGTATAATGATTCCATTTTTGACACATATGTAAGGAAGGGGAGGGCCTTCAATGAGGCGCCTACTTCACATGGGCAAATTGAGTTTTTTTATCATCAAAAATTGAGATATTTCATCTCTCCTCTCTCCTCATTCAAGTCTAGTTCCAAAAAGTTAGTTTAACTGACCTAAAAATGGTCAAAATTTGACCAAACTGACTTGGAAAATTCTAGAATGAGTTTGTTTAGTTAGGAGCTCAATTTTTCCTATAAATAGAAGCCTCTCCCTTGTTGAAAATAGATAGTGTTTAAGGCATTGTTACTCTATTTCCAAACAAGAGTTGAACCCTCAAACCATCAAGCTAAAGGAAAGCTTTCAAAGTCATTAGTAAGTTGGTGATTCTTCTTTTCACTTATTTTATGCTTTTTATGGTTTTAATGGTTCTTATGTTTTATGTCTTCTCTAAAAATGTTATACCTCATTACAAAAAGGTATTTCCCTCTCTTTTCTAACAAAACCAACCATTCTCTATCCTAGGTGAATGGTTAATTGATTAATGTCAAGTTTTTATAATGATTATTTTATTATAAAAGTGTTACTTTTAGCATAATTGAATTTCATGCATAGAGGTATGCATAAAAGATGAATATTTTATTATAAAAGTGTTACTTTTAGCATAATTGAATTTCATGCATAGAGGTATGCATAAAAGATGAATATTTTATTATAAAGGTGTTACTTTTAGCATAATTGAATTTCATGCATAGAGGTATGCATAAAAGATGAATATTTTATTATAAAAGTGTTACTTTTAGTATAATTGAATTTCATAGAGGTATTAAAAAAATGATTATTTTATTATAAAACTGTAAAGAAAAAATGATGATTATTTTATTATAAAAATATTACTTTTATCATATTGAATTTCATGCAGAGGTGAAAAAAATAAATTATTATTTTATTGTAAAAATGTTACAGAAAAAAAATTATTTTATTGTAAAAGTGTTACTTTTATCACATTTAAAATTTATGCATAGGAAGATGCATAAAAGATTGAATTTTAATTCAAAGTGTCATTCTCATTTAAAATGAATTTATGCATAGGAAGATGCATAAAAGATTGATTTTTACTTTGAAAGTGTTAGTCTCCTTAAATGGAATTTATGTATAATTAGATGCGTAAAGAAATCTTATATCAATATAAGAATTCCCTTGTATTCTATAAATAGATATGGGAAGGGATAGGATGTGATAAGAGATGTGATGAGATGTGATAAGATACTTATGGGATGAGTTAGGATGTGATAAGATGAGTTAAGATGTGATAAGATACATATGGGACGAGTTAGGATGTGATAAGAGGTGTATGAGATGGGATAAGAGGTGTATGAGATGTGATAAGATACTTATGGGATGAGTTAGGATGTGATAAGATGAGTTAAGATGTGATAAGATACATATGGGATTAGTTAGGATGTGATAAGAGGTGTATGAGATGGGATAAGAGGTGTATGAGATGTGATAAGATACTTATGGAATGAGTTAGGATGTGATAAGATGAGTTAAGATGTGATAAGATACATATGAGAAAAGTTAGGATGTGATAAGATGAGTTAAGATATGATAAGATGTGTATGGGATGAGGTTAGAAGTGTATGTGATGGGATAAGATGTACATGGGTTGTGATAAGGCGAGAATGGATGTGATGAAAAAGAATAGATGTGAAGGCGTATATGATTACATAAATGGGAATGTAGAAATGAATGTATAAATGTGAATGTGGATGTAGAGGTAGATGTATGGGTGTGAATGAGAATGTGGATGCGGATGTATACATGTAGATGTAGAAGTATGGATGTGAATGAGAATGTGGATGTGGATGTATACATGGAGGTGTGGATGTATGCATGTAGATGTAGATGTATGGATGTGAATGAGAATGTGGATGTGGATGTATACTTTGAGATGTAGATGTATGGATGTGAATGAGAATGTGGATGTGGATGTATACATGGAGATGCGGATGTATACATGTAGATGTAGGAGTATGGATGTGAATGAGAATGTGGATGTGGATGTATACATGGAGGTGTGGATGTATGCATGGAGATGTGGATATATGCATATGTGTGAATGCGGATGTGGATGCATGTATGTGGATGTGGGATTGGAGGTATGATGTGGATGTACGAACATGGAGGTGAATGTAGAATAATGAACGTGAATGCGTATGGAAAATAATGTGTCGTCGATATGAGTAAATGGATGAAAATGAATACACATTGAATGGAATGTGGATTAAGTAATGTGGATTGAGGAGGGGTAATGTGGAAAGACGAGAGTTCGATATAGAAACTGTATTTTGTGACTGTCTGTAAATGACGGTTTTATGTCAAGAATGCTGGGGAAGCATTTTGACCGTCTTGTGGATTAAGGTCATGGAGACCTAACTGATAAGTTGCAACTGCTGACGAAGAGTCAATGGAGGACGTCTCGCGTAGCAAGGTCGACCGAGGTCTTGACCAGCCTCGGTTCGATTTAAATGGTGAGCTTCCGGTACGGTGGATGAGGGACCAAGGAAGCGGCCTATGAGTGAAGCGCTAGGTCACCTGCGAAGGATCCTAGAGGGTGCTGACCATACGGTGCTCGGACTCTGGGTCGCCGAAGATACCCACACGTGCGTCGTGGAAGATATTGGAACAAGAGTAAGAATTGTTTTCTGAAACCGAGCATGGATCTGGTTGACTGACCTTGCTGGTCCTCAACGGATGAGTCCATAGCTCTTTTATATGGGTCTGTTGGTTGATCTTGCTGATCTTCAACGAGGATTCTATTTTGATTTTATATGTGAAAATATTATCGGGTACTATGAGCTAGGAACTATTGAAAAGGCCCCTGAGTGAACAGGTGGTGAGCGTTCTGGTTGCCAATGATGCTATAAGTACCCCGATGAATGAATGACTGGAAATAAGGATTCAACCAGAGACTTTGAGGATTGTCATCAGTGACATAATGGTTTTATCAAAGGATTGTTTTAAAGTCAGCTGATGCTGTGAAAAAGGCAATTTCATATTGGGTGTGTAAGTGGTGTGACTAGTTTTATGTTTGCATGAACTTCCGGCTAGGGGGCCTTGGAACTCTTTTCCTTGGTACCCGGGACAAAACCTAACCAAATTCCTAATTGGATCCCATCACTACAGTGGTTGGGCGGTTGGCTAACCCATGGGATCGGATGGGGTTAGGCTGGACTGATGGATCCGTAAATCGAGACTCAATTTCTGTTATTACGATAGATAAAGTAAATCCCGGATAGAAATTGTTCTATGGATAGGAATCAACGGCTATGCCTCTTGATGGGAAAAAAAACGCTGGTCTCAATGATCCAAGTACAAGTTTCTTCCTTTTTCTGACCGAGTATCTTTATAGGTGCAGTCGGATTAGCTTGATCAGTAATGGTCTTGACTAGGTTAGAGTAAAAAGTTATGCTGGTGGAATCGTCCGTGCTTTCCGGATAAAGGAAGTTTTTTCGGGTTCGGTTTTGGAAAAACCAACGGATTAGTCTCTTGTCCGGATATCCATGGACGAGGCCCCGAATGTGGGACCCTGTCCCGCGAGAGAAGTGCTATTTCCGCTGCTAGTACCCGAATCCGTTGCTCGGTGGGAACAGGGATCTCACAAGACAAGTGGTCTCACACTTGTCACTTCAGCTATTATGTGGCTCTCCACTTGTCATTATAGCCTTCTCTTGCCATTTTAGCTCAAGGGAGGCCCAAATCTATAAATTGGAGCCCTCTCTCTTCATTTGGATAGGCTCTGTCTTGTTGCACACTAGCCTCTACCATGTTGGGTTCCCACATTCTCCTCAACTACTACGTGAGGGAGTTCCTACACTCCTTCACTCCCCTCAACACACGGTTTCTTTATTTCTTTAACCTCTTGATGACTGGATCGTCCCTATACAAGCTGATTTATGCGTTGTACCGACTGAATGGAGGGTTGTACCGGCTCACAAGAGGGTCGCACCTACTGTACCAGCCACTACACTTGATATTCCAACCCTTCTACTTGTTCGAACCATTGTACTTGTACCAACCACTATACTTGTTGTACCAACCATTGTACCTACTGTAAACATTCCATGTACTTGCTATACCCACTGAATGGAGGGTTGTACTTGTTTCACATTCTATATCTATTGTACCAGCCCATGTACTTTCTGCATCAGTTGAATGGAGAATTGAACCGACTGATTTGTGGGTTGTTTCTTCTGTACGAACCCATGTAGTTTTTGTATTGACTGAATGGAGGGTTGTACCTACTGTTTCAGATTATGTACCTGTTGTACCAGCCCATGTTATTGTTGTACCAACTAAATGGGAGTTATACCTATTGTACCAGAGCTCTATTGCATGAAGAGTCGTGGTTTTTGGGAAGAATCAATACCCACACGGAGGTTTATGGATTGTATTGTTGGCTCGGCATTTCTGTGTACCGGCTGAATTTTATGGTTGCCTTGTGTTGGGTTGTGTTATGGTTTGTATATAGATAATCCGGCATCCCCAGTGGGGAGAGTAAGGCCCTCAAAGCTTGTACATGACATTTTCTCCTTGGGCAATAAAATACTCCAAGGAGAGGGGGGCGGCCCATTTCGCCCTCTATGCAATGTCAGTCGTGCACCTCTCTCTTTTATAGTTCTGTGGATTGAAAGGCATATGTTTAAGGTTGTGGCCAATTTCAGAGTTTAATTGCATAAATGGTCCAGTGTTTTGCGAAACCCCTAGGAACTCCAAAAGCTACACAAATGCAACCTGAGACTGACCATAGCGTATTCATTCTATCTTCTTCATGCTGTTCACTCAATGTTCATGTGATTACCATTTGACCAGTCAAATTTGTGTCTCTTCCATTGGTATATCGTGGAACATCTCTATGTATGAAACTTAATTGTGTTTAAGTAGTGAACCTCTAGTGTTGTGTCTCTTGATTGTCATGTGAGTGCATAGTGAAGCAGGGCAGAGAAGCCACACATCTCCAGAGCTGTGTGACAACTCCTGAGGATGTATTGCCCTAGAGTGAACCCATGTAACAGACTTGGTTGCCAAATACCGACATGCTAAGAGGTGACGCATTGGTGTCAAAGGTTTCACTCTAGGGCAGTACACCCTCAGGAGTTGTCACACAGCTAGGGAGACATGCAGCTTCTCTGCCCTGCTCAACCATGCACTCACAAGACAATCAAGGGACACACAAATCACGAGAGGTTCACCACTTAACACAATTAAGTTTCATACACAGACATCACACAGTATATAGAGAAGAAACACAATTTAGACCCACTAGAGGTAATCACATCACTTTAGGACAGTATATGCTCGGAGTTGTCATACATTGGTGTGACAAGGTTCACTAATACCCTCAAGAGTTGTCCCACAGCTAGGGAGACGTGCAGCTTCTCTGCCCCACTCCACCATGCACTCACATGACAATCAAGAGACATGGCATTGGAGGTTCACCACTTAACACAATCTTCACAAACAGACATTACACAGTATACCAATGGAGAAGAGACAAATGATACCGGCCATAGGTAATCACATTAACATTGCTGAGTGAACAGCATGAAGAAGATACAGGTCAATCCCAAGAGCATTTGTACAAGTCTTGGCCTTTGGCGGTGACCCACATACACTCATGGTACTGCCATTAGTAGAGTGGTGTCTAGTGCTAAATGAGTGCCATTGTGAGTAGATGCTACAAGTGCTAAAAGACTGCTGTGTCAGTGTAGATGTCACGTACATACAATGAGGATTGCCATTGGTCATATCAGAGCCTCCTGTGCTCTTCCCCTCCCTCACCCCACGCTCACACGTCTGGCCACACAGCACAACAACAACACGCTCATGCATGTACACGTGCGCACCCGTCTATGCTCACCACACAATATAAAATGAGGGCATGCTTTCGAGAAAACTTCTTTTACACACAAAGTTCATTGGCATCAGGTAGACAAGAACAAAGAAAAAACTCAGATTCAAAGTAGTATTTGTATAAGATACAAATTAATCAAAACTTCTTGGACGGGTAGCAAGATACAATTTAATCAACCCAAAACTTATTGACCAGGTTGCAAGAGCTCTAAAGAATATCCACTAAGGTTCGCCATCCCAAGAAAGCTGTCTACATAGGTTCACCATCTCAAGAGAAAGTGACCAGAATAATTTACGAGCACTAAACCCTACATCTCCTCAAAGACGCAAAGTCTGTAAGATCATCTTAAGGAAGTTCTTGATGAATCTGATTGGGAAACAGTGTTGAATTAAGGTGTAAAAACACCCCATCTTTCCAAGCATTCACAACCAAGCCGTCCACACAGTCTACCCCATTCGAACAGGTTTGTCATCCAGGTACAAGTCTGACAAATCCCTACCTTTTCTTCTCCTTCGAGAGCTTCTTCTTCCTTTTCTTCACAGCCTTGGGTGTCTTGGTTTTTCGAGCTTCTCGCCTCTCCTCCTTTACTTTCTTCTTATGTGTCTTGCGAGCATCTTTTGGGTCTATGTGGGGGCCATTCAGTTTATCACCCTCTTGGACACTGGTGTCAGAGTCACTGCCACTGATACTACTGTCATCAGTGTCAGATCTGTCATGTCCAGCATTGTCAGGAACCACATCTCCAATTCTTTCTTTGTCCTCATCACACCTTGCAAGAGCTGCTTCACATGGTGGAGAAGGTGAACCCTCTGTGGCATTGTTTAGCCCAAGGATTTCTTTGTCCAAAATAGATGGTACAAGCCGAACACCCGATAAATCATCCTTGAGCCCAATTATTGTCTGGTAGTATATGCCCTCGGTATCCTTCCCACTTGTTATGCGCTGCATGTCACGTTCGTAGTCCTTCACTTGGTCTAGCGTCCTTGGTATAAACGACTGCATTTGTCAGAAAAACAATTGCTTTAATCCTGTCTTTGATGAGTCATACCAATGGGGGATAAAATATCCTAATCTTTTGAAGTTTATTTTTAAAAACATGTAGACTTCTAAATTTACGACATATAAACATAAGCTTTTAAACTTTATTAATTAAATATTAAATTTAAATTTAAACCACCTGCACAAAGACAGCTTCTGCCACCTTGTCTTCACTTGCCGACCCTTCATTGTTGCGAGCGAGAACCCTCAATTGCATCTGCAACAGGCCATATCATCTGAAGCACATTAACCACAACCGTTGCTTTCTGTTTTCTTTGGCTCTCACATGAAGAGCCCCAACAAAACATGCAAACTTTGCAACACAACAGGCTTACTTTCTCAAGATAACTGTCCACATCTTCATCTGAGATAGATGGATCCACAATAAAATCAAAAAGCTCACGGACCATCATTACTGTCACACCATTTTTTCTGAAAAACTCCTGCAACAAGTGAAAGTGATTTGACTCCCGAAACGGTAGGTGTGCAAGCCTGTGTGTGCATGTGCAGATGTGTGTGCGCACGTGTGTGTTCAGATGTGACCCATGCATGCGTTTGTATGTTGCATTGCACGTGCAATAACTAAGCAATAACACACTGACCGTCACATGCAAGCAATCTTCTCTCAGAAAGTCCAGAGCTCGAGGGTGATCCAGGTCCACTGACTGTGACACATCAATGATGTACAAATGGCCCTACAAAACATCCCTTCATGAGTTCAAAAACTTGAAATTTTCCATACAAACCCAATGTCTATTTCATATGACGCTAATAAACTATCCACAAAGTCTGCAAAACCTCATAATATAAGATATTGTATTCACTTAAGTCCCCATGAACAAGCCTGCACTTTTGAAACATCAACCGCATGGTCACAACCATCTGCATGGTAATAGAAAAAACCTTCAGTTCGGCGTTCTGCACTTAGAGAACTGAGATGGACCGAGGTTCAGAACATGGACCCATTTTTGTGAATAAACCAGCTTCTTACCTCCAGGTAGCACTCCCTCAATTTCGACTCAGACAGGGAGGCATCTTTCAATCGTGGTGCCGGCCAGCCATCTTGACCTGCCCAGGAAAACATGGGAACAAAACCACACCAATTAACCCCTGCTTTAATGACTTTGGTGCATTACCCTTTGAATGGTAGGCCGATTGCTTAAGAATTGCAGGAAAGTGGCTACCTATAAAAGCCATAACCAGAACATGCATCCGGAGCAGCAATGGTGATGGACAACGAATACCCGCACCTTTTAACCTGCCCCCACCCCCAAAAAAAGAAAACCAAAAACCATCATAAACATCCTCAAAATAACCAACCAGACATGTGTAACATGTATACTACACAATTTGAACTTTAACGGGCATGATACCCGATGCATGACTCACTCAAGAGTCAACGTGGTACACTGTATAACCTCTGAAGTACGGATATATACAGTGTGCCACCGGAAAGAATTAAGGCATAAATTAATAGCAATTATCTCCTTAAGCTGGATTAAGGCCCTATTTTTAAAGATGTGGTTTGAACTCACGAGCACTTGGTTAGAGTGAGTTGTGAGCTACCATGGGCACCTTGGAATGGGACAACTTGAGCAACAAGCACCAGAAACAGCTAGGTTCACATGTATAAACACTAGAAGGTTTACATTAAAGTCTGGTTGTTCAGCAAAGAAGGAATGTTCTTCCAAAGTGACTATACAAATCAAAGACTGGCTGGTAGCCTTTGGTTTGCTAAAGAAAAGGTAAAGAAAGAACCTGAATTGCAAATCTAAGTGCATCTTAAGAGCTCGAAAAAGATCATGTCGCAAGAGGGATGTGCATTTTCAGTTAGAGGTAAAGACCCCAAGGGTGTATACTTTTCCTCAGTTCAGGTCCCAGGATAAGGGACTTAGACTTACTTGGCCGCACAAACCCCCACTCGAGATAATCTCGTATTTGCCTTTGAATTTCATCCTCCTTGGTTTGCCTTAACCGATAGGGTTGTTTCGTATAAGGCTGACTACCACTCGATAGCATGATCCACGTTCCTCTCACATGGTAAACCCTCACGCAAATCAGCTAGGAACATGTCTACGAACTCATATTTAATTTCCCTTAACGCACAAGATTCGTTTGACTCTACGATGGTATCATCTATTTCACAAGACATGTGACAACCAAAAGAGCCCACCCCTGTGAGTCGGGAGTCGCACTTAAACAAACTTAAACGATACAAATATACATCATACTCATAAATGTTAATTGTTCATTCATATCAAGAGCTGATACAATAGGAAATCCTTCCCCTAAGGAGGTACAAAATGGGATCCTTAATTATAATGGGGTAATCATCATATACAAAAGTAATAATATGGTTTTCATGATCAATTTGCAAAGTACGAATCTTAACCTTGAACCAAAATTACATCAACCCAATCAAAGGTCATGAGGTGGAAGTCTAGTTGCCCCTGTGCAACTCTAGGTTTGGAACTGAATTGTCCCAAATCTCCTCGAACCGTCTCATCCCAAATCTCTGGCGCCATACCTGGTGCAAAGTTCACTTACCACCATTGGCAACCGCAGTTTCTACACCAAGCAAGTACTCACCAAGCTATGACTACTGCCATTATCAAAAAGTACAGATACCTTTTGGTCCTTGATCAAACCCTCCATCCATCCCGAGGACATCATGCCTGCGAAGGCCAACGTACCCAAAGAGCATCCTTGGCCAAAATTGTGCTTCCGATGGTGAATTTCAATAGTAAAGACACGAGTTTTACCTCAGACTTCGTAAACAAAGACCAGCTTACTCTTATTCTTCATGTTTGGACAAGCCTAGGCCATATGCCCTAAAGGGTTGCACTCAAAGCACACTCGTGTCTTCTTTGCTTCCGCCTTCTCAACCGCCATCTGTTCTTGTCGAGCCTTCCTGGTACTTTGCTCAGGCAGAGCCATCAACTGTTGGCATTCAAACGGCAAATTTAATAGCATCCTCTAAAGTCTTGGCTTCGTTCTCACAAACCTCTAACTATTAATCTAGATCTAACTCATGCGTAAACATCGCCATGGCATGGAAAGGTTCTACATATACCTAAATGAATCCGGGAACATGCCCAAATTCACCTTTTAGGAACGTGCATGTTATATACTCATGGTAGTCCACCCACAAGACTATATAACTATCAACTCCATTATGCATAGTATGGACTAGACACTATGACATCCCCACTAACGTCATCAGTGCCCCATAGTGGGTGTAGAACTCTGTATCAAGGTTCTACTTTACACTACACCATATTAGTACGGAAATCGTTCAAATAACGCTCAAACGGTTTCCCCAACATGCTAGAATCTTGCAGTTTCTAATAGGTCACTATCGGATCTATTGTGGCAAACTACTTGCGAAAAGTATCAATAAACCCTTGCCATGTCATGGACTTGGGCTGAAAATCACACCACCAAATATAAGCCTTGTTCTTTAGCAACATCTGGGCTTGAGAAATCCTTCGATCATCAAGTGCACCAATTGAGTCAAAGTAAGTCCTCCACAAGTCTAACCAATTTCTAACTATAGCTTCCTCGCACTCCTATTTCTCTCCAAAAAAAAGGCACAACTTTATGGCCAATGAGCCAACTCAAAGCCTACAACATTGTTTCAAGCACAACGGGGTGACTGGTCATGGGGATCATATTAGCTTGCGACTTTGCTCCATCTATACCTGGTGCCGAATCGTAAAAGGAATCTCTGTGAGATCATTACCTTGAGCATTAACCTGTGGGCTTCCACCAGTGGTAGGGTTAGATGCCTCCTCCATGGGAAGGAAGTCAAAGTTTTAAGAAAGGATATTAGGGTGGATGAGAGGGCTGAAGCGAAGTTTGCAGCTTTCAGAGACCAAGAGTTTCGAGATGGCACACATAGACCTTACACAACCTGTATGTATGAACAAACAAGAGGGGTGAGACTGAATTTATAGAAATAATGAGTTTAAAAATGCACTCTTTTTTTAGTGTTGTGCTTTTTAAAAGCTGAAGCTTAAAATTAAGCCCCCTCCCACTTTAGCACCCCAAAAAAAAAGCTGACTTATGCTCTTCTTTTTTTTACCCCCATTTTTTCCCTATTTTAAAAATCGTGTCTCTTTTAGTCTTCTTCATCCCACACACAAATATGCACAAACATCCCTGTATGACTGTATCTCCTACTCGTTATCCTCCTGCACGACCACCCCCGTTGCTCGTGTTGCATCCCAACCCTCTCTGCGCGTTGCTTTTTATGTATTGCTGCATGGCTGCCCAAGCATCATACGTGGCTTGAACTGGCTTTCTTGGCTTCACCTCTTAATAGGCTGCTCTTGGCAGCCTAGCTCTTATGTCCCAATAGGCCTAGAGTTTGGACAAGGGATGTGTATTAACCCAAGATTAGGAATAGCGCTTAGCTGGGGCATGGATACCGCAATAACTCATGAGTGTCCCCAAGGTCACTTATATAGCAACAACTTGGCTACTATTGGCCCTTCTTTATTTATACGATTTCCTATTTTATTTATAAGCTTTTAGCTATTATTAGCCCTAGGCTATTAATTATAAGCTCTTAGTCATTCTAAACATCATCCTGCTAGCGCCCTTAGCCCACGTGTGAACCCACACCCCACCTAAGCCCTAGCCCTAACCTTGGTTAACCTAACCCTAATCTTGGCTTAACCCTAGCCCTAACCTTGGGTTAGTACACGTCCCTATCCCCAACCCTAGGCCTGTCAAGACGTAACACACTTCCCTCCTATTCAATTCACGTCCTCATGAATGCATAAGGAGACAAGCGAATCCTCAGATCTCGTCCATAGCATCTACTCAAATCTACTGCCTCTTACCTCGGCCAATGTAAGACTCCTCTTGTAGACCCTGCTACTAAGATCCAATTGCTTATTGTAAATCGAACTCTCATCCAACAGCTAAATCCCAATAGGATCTCTAGTCTTAGAGTGCAACAAGCTCTACCATAACAACCCTACCAAGACCCATAGCACACTCAACTGTTATACCAAATGGTATCTTGCATTTGTTGTTTGCAAACACTAGTCCACTTAGTGCACAAAAAAGTCCTGGTACCATGTACTTCTAGTACAATATTCCAACCACAAGATCTCCCCTCTACGATCCTCATCTAAGTCTCAACAAAGATTGTCTTTTCACACATAACCAATAGATACTTGTGTCTACTTTAAAGCAAGCATAAAACTCCCCATCAATTCCCACGTATGTCCAACGTCCTCAAACAACCTAAAGACAACATACGGCTTCCAGCTACTTTTCACTCCACCAAATTGAAATGAACTTAAGATGACCAAAGGTCCACGCAATCCCATTGATAGAGATCTTGAAGAATATCATTATCACGTATTCCACCCCTAACATGTATTGTACCGTACTGTATGGATCTGTACGTGGCAAGTCCCCCCCTCCCCCTAACCATTGGCCCAATATCCTCCCGTAGTTATCGATTTTTCACCGCCCATAGGCACCCGCCTATAGCTACTTATTTATCCACCTATAGGCCTTGCCACCAAGAAAACACCAAGGGGGTTTGAACCCAAGATCTCTTGGTCCTAGGCAAACACCTTCACCACTTGAACTATCACCTCATTGGCAAGTACGCAGCAATTTTTAAAAACATTTTGGACAAAAAAAGCCCTAGGCTGGCCACCATCACCGATTTTAGCTAGCTTATGAAAAGTCCAAACATAGCCATTCCTCTCATTGATACAGACATTGCAGCGAGCAATGATGATGATGATGCAATGCCAGCCGTTGCGGTCATCGACATTGCAGAGCCAGAGCTGAGAGAATGATAGCGAAGGAAACATGTTGACAGATGGATCTCTCATTTTGGTAATTGTGTTGTTGAATGTTCAAAAATGAATTGTTTTTTCATTCATTTTTATGTATATATATGTACACTATATAGTATATTTTTTATGTTTTTACGGACCTTACGTATTTAACGTACCTCAAAATCTCAACCCATACCTGAATGCGTACCTTATCGTAATGTACCTTATCGTACTTTTCTACCTTGGTACAGAGATTGGGGACATGGGACCCCAGATTGAGGCAGAGGCCAGCTTTGTTGGCAAAGAGGTGCAGGTTACTCCTCTTATTGGGAACTTGCACATACATATACAGGGTTATCTGGATTATGAGCACTTCTTGATTGCTCCACTTAATGGATGTGATGTAATGCTTGGCAAGCCTTGGCATCATAGGCTTGAGCTCCACAAAGAGTAAAAAACAAATAGGATCACTTTTATGCATAAAGGCAGCATGCATGTCATTGATGCTGGCAAAGAAGGGGATTCCATCCCAATTGTATCACACATCCAGATTAGCAAGGCAATGAAAAAGAGTCTTTCCGCGTATTTGGTTTTTATTCATGATAAGATTAACCAAAGTAATGTGAATGTGCATGTATTGACTCAAGATAGGCTGAATTTTCTTGATGCATATAGAGATAAGATTTTTGTTCGTAATAAGATTGACCAAAGTAACCTAGGGAGAGTCACCCTAGCTGCCTTGATTGCATCTCTGCTTTGCCTTCCTATGAGCAAGAGAAGGGTTTTGCAGCCCAGTGGGCGTTATTTTTATAACTAATGAAAGGATCTTTTCTCGGAAAAAAAAAAAAGATTGACCAAAGTAATGTGAATGTGGATGTATTGACTCAAGATAGGCTGAATTTTCTTAATGCATATAGAGATTGTTTTGTTGATACATTGCCAAGAGAATTACCTCTTGAGAGGCCCGAGTATCATCGCATAGATCTTGTGCCAGGTAGTTCCCCACCTAACAAACCCGCATACCATGTGAGTGCCATACAACAAGAGAAAATCATGAAACGCGTTAAAGAGCTTTTGGAGAAGGATTTGGTTCAACCAAGCTCCTCACCTTTTTCTTCTCCCGTGCTTCTTGTGCAAAATAAAGATGGCTCATTCTGTATGTGTGTGGATTACCGAGCTCTAAACAAGCTCACCATCAAGAATCGGTTCCTGATTCCGCCCATAGATGATATCTTGGATAAACTTGATGGTTTGGCTTGTTTTAGCTGCATTGATTTGAAGAGTGGTTATCACCAAATTCGTGTGGTACCCCAAGATGTCCATAAGACTGCATTTAGTACAGCTTTTGGATTGTATGAGTTTTTGGTGATGCCTTTGGCCTTACCAATATCCCGGCAACATTTAACCATATAATGGACAGGATCTTTCGAGCCCATCATAAATTCACGGGTGTATTCTTTGATGACATCTTGGTTTTCTCCAAGAATGAGCAAGAGCATAGGATTCACTTGGCCACAACATTTGAAGAGTTGCGAAAGCATAAACTCTTCATTAATGCCAAGAAAAGTGAGTTATTTCTCTCAGAGATACACTATTTGGGACACATTGTACCCAAACAGGGTGTGAGAATGGATCCTGCTAAGGTTGAAACCATTCGGAATTGGCCAGAGTTACATACTGTGCATGAGATCCGTAGCTTCCTTGGATTATGCTCATATTACAGGAGGTTCATAAGGCATTTTGCCAAGATTGCCTTGTCATTACATGAGCTTACAAAGAAGAAAGACACTTTCACATGGACCCAAGATGAATAGAATGCCTTGAACCTTCTACCAACTCAAGGATGCTATCATACGTGGGCCTGTATTGATCATTCCGGACTCACAAAAGCCCTTCACGGTGGAATGTTATGCTTGTGGGAATTGCAAAGGGCTGTCCTAAATCAAGAGGTCATGCAGTGGCCTATGAAAGCCATAGATTGCATGATGCAGTGACCCATATAGACATTTATGAAAAAGAGCTCTTGACCGTATTCATGCCTTGAAAATATGGAAGCATTATCTTCTTGGGACAGAATTTATAGTCAAAACCGATCACCAAGGTTTGAAGTACTTTTTATCTGAAACAAAGCTCTCGAAGAAGCAAATAAGAATGGCAAATTTCCTTTCTATGTTCCATTTTCAGATCGTACATACTCTGGGAAAGAAGAATGTAGCGGCACATGCCTTGTCCAGGAGGCCATATTTGGCTACCGTTTCAGTGGCCTCACATGGGGACTCGACTGCCATGCATGATTTATACCATTTGGATGTTGATTTTTGCCATATTTGGGCTGATTTGATGGTTGGTCACACACATGCCACTCATATGATCAAAGAGGGTTATCTCATGAAGAATAACTGCTTATGTGTGGTGAAGGATATACGTCCAAAGGTTATGGAGAAATGTCGCGCTCCACCTTATGCTAGTCATAGAGGTATTTTACCTACGACACGCATGATAAGAGAGAGATTTCTTTTGGCCAAGCATGCGTAAAGACATTAAGGCTTATGTACACGCATGTATTACTTGCCAAAAGGTGAAATTTGATAGACAAAAGCTTCCAGGTTTACTTCAGCCTTTGCCTATTCCCTCGCAGCCATGGGAAAGCATTACTGTGGACTTCATTATGGACTTGCCAAGATCCCCACAAGGAAATGATGCTATTTGGACCATTGTGGATAGGTTTAGCAAGCAAGCTCACTTCTTGCCAGTCAAGAAAACCATTAAAGCCGATCATATGGTGAAGCTTTTCCTTGCTCAAATATTTAAGCATTATGGTATGCCAAAGTCCATCGTTGGGGATAGAGATCCCAAGACTACGAGCCTCTTTTGGAGGGCTCTATTTGACAACATGGGCACTAAGCTTGAGTTCTCATCTGCCTATCACCTACAAACGGATGGTCAGAGTGAGACTACAAATTCTCTTGTGTTGGATTTGTTAAAGTGTTATGTGGCAAATCAATAGAATGCATGGGAGAAGTACCTTCCACTTGTAGAGTTTGCCTACAATAACACGGTGCATGCCTCCACGGGAAAAGCCTCATTTGAGATTATTTATGGTAGAGTGATCTTGCCACCCAATGAAGTGGCTTACCGGCTTGCTTTACCCAATCAGGGGAAGATTCACAATGCCTTTCACGTGAGTCTTTTACGGAAGTATGTGGGACCAGATCCTGACGAGCCTATCACAGAAGATCCGCCAAAGGTTGATGAGCTTGAGGAGATCCCCCAGCCAGAGCAGATTGTGTTTCACAAGGAAAGAAGGCTACCAGGTAGAAAGCTTTCTATGAGATACCGTGTGAAGTTTAAGAATTATTTATCCATTGATGCAAAGTGGGTAAATGAGGATTACTTTGTTGATTACCCACAACTTTTGCGCGCGTATCTTGAAGCCTTTCAGTTGAGGTCGACTGTTTAGAAGCCGGGGGAGACGTCACCATTTGGCCGTCCATTTGGTCCATCTCTATTTATGGTGCCACTTCTATGGGACTGTCACTCCATAGAACGGCCAGATTTGTGCCATGTTCACATGAGGCCAAGCCGGTGTCTCATGTGAAAGAGGCTAGTTACTTTGTATCACATGGACGGGAGCCAGTTTCATGCCACCCGTGTGTGACCACAATCATGTCATATGGACGGGAGTCTGTATCGTGCCACCTATGTATGGCCAGGACGGTGTCTTGTCCATGGGATTGTCACTCCATGGAAGAATCCGTGTTTGTACCACGTCTTCCCTATGGGACTGTCACTCCATACGAAGGCCAGGTCTATTGCGCCAGATTCATGCCCAACTAGAATGTCTTGTACAAGTTTCATGAAAGGGAGATTTTTCCCATGACATGTGCACGTGCATTCATCTTTGCATGTTTGAAACTATTTTCGCGTGACTTGTACTTGTGTATTTCCCTACTATGATGTGCCACTTACTGAGCAGGGACGCCTGCCAGTGAGCCATGAAGTTTGCTCTTATTTCTAACATGTTTTGTTGCATGTGAACACGTGGTGAGTATGGTGTATTTATTTATTTTAATATTGTGTTTCTAACCTTTGAAATTATAAGGCTTGCAGGTTCACACATGATAATAAGTGAGTGGACAATTTATTAAAAAATGACCGGGTCCAAATTATGGAGGTGCCCATATGTGTTCCACTTGCCACCTTTATCTCAAGCGAATTGATTTGGAAACTTACGTGGGGAGAAAGCGAAGGGTTCTGGATCAATCATGGAGTTTTTCTCTCTGGTGTGACCCCGCATACAAGGCGACCAGCCTGGTGGCAATCCATACAGCGAGGAGAAGTCAATCAGCTTTGGGGATGCTGCTGGAGCAAACCAATCAGCCCTGAGGCATTGCTGGAGCAAATCGACAAACCTTGGGGCCTGGTTGGAGCAAGTTATCCAGCCCTATGGGCTGTTGGAGTCAGTATTGACAGGGGGTGGGGGTGGGGGGTGGGGGGGGGGCGCTTCTAGCCGCAGTGGTGGTGTCAAGAGTACAATTTATTTTCAGCTTTGTCTTTATTGTGTTGTTCCATAGAATCCTAACTGTTAAGTGAACTATAATTGTGTTTTGGCTTCCGATTACATCTAGAAGATCATTGGGTGCAGTTACAATTACCAATCCTTGGATTAGTGGGCCTAATCCAACAAAGTCAGGGGAGCCCTAGGATTAGGAGAAAGCAAGCTAATATGGGTGGCTAAGGTTATTATTATTAAATCCATGTGTACTGGCTATTTATAACAATTTGGTTGTTTATAGCAACAGTGGGCACTATATAAGTGAACCATGGGTTATTGTTGTTGTAACCCCTTTTTTGGTCACAGTTCGACCAAGACTCCAGCCACGTATGTGGCTGAACATAATCGGCATGCCAAAGGACTAGCATGGATCTCTGGGAGTTAGACCTTGGCTCGGGGGTGGATCAAAGTACTAATCCTACGGTTGGGAGGTGAGCTAGCATGCACCCCTCTACGGGGTTTTGTAGTGTCTTGTGTTTAGGAGATCCGTGGGGTTGTAACACCTCTCCACAGGACTCTCCCGATAGTTTCTACTCCCTTTCACAAAGCCCTCCACCAGCTCAACAATGGGGCACTACTGGTTTACAGAGTACGGTCTCCTTCACGGGGCCCTCTGCCGGCTCAACAACAGAGTTCTTCCTCCATGCCTTGAGAAAGAATTCAATGGATACCTAGCACAGGAGGAAGTTTCCGGTCAAGTATCCAAGGCAGTTTTACAGTTGCTGATTGCATGGGGTGAAGAATCTTCAGAGGCGGAAAATTCAGCTTCTGGCCTCTGGACTAGTGCAAAGGACTCTTCTCAGAAGTCAATTGCATTGGGTGGGGTGTCTTCAGTTTCTGATGCCATGGCAACACGTACCAGGGCATGTCTTTCACTGTCTTCCTCTCAAGAAGTTTTGCCAGTTGGTGTTACTTCGGCAGAGATAGCACCACAAGAGAACATGTAAGTGGGTATATCCTTGACTCCAGACGTAACTTTAGTGAAGGCAAGTAAAATAATCTACATATACGGATGCATCAGAATTATGCCGAATACATATTATGAAAATTACCTTGCAAGGTTTCGCATTTCTTTCTCTGCCCATGTTTTCACCATCTTTCGAGGGTTGTGTTTACAATAGCCATGCCTGAAACGGTAATCACCTTGCACATACCTTTCCCGATCTCTGCACAAGAACCAAAAGGAGCATTAAGCTTGCATAATTTGTATGCCATTTCGGAGACCATAAGATATATAATATTTAACCCACAACCATTTAAAATAAATAGGCTGCCCTTGATTCATAAAACAATCATTTTTTTAAACATCCAAATATTATTAGAGCCCTCAACAAGATTACTATAAAGAACAGGTTCCCCATACCTAGGATTGATGATATCCTAGACAGGTTGGATGGATCCAAAGTGTTCAGCAGGATAGACTTGGAAGAGTGGCTATCATCAAAGAAGGATTGCTACAGAGGATGTGCACAAAACAGCGTTCAGGACTACCTTTGGGCTATACGAATTTCTTGTGTTACCCTTTGGTCTCACCAATGCCCCTGCCACATTTAACAAGATGATGGATAGAACCTTCAGAGCCCATCGAAAATTCACACGTACTTTCTTTGATGATATTTTAGTACACTCTAATAATGAAAAAGAGCATAAAAAGTATTTGGATATTGTTTTCCATGAATTGAGAAAGTACAAGCTTTATGCAAATGGCAAGAAGAGTGAGTTTTTCCTGTCAAAAATTCACTATTTGGGCCATGCAGTGTCCGAAGATGGGATTCATATGGATCCAAACAAGATGAAGGCTATTATGGAATGGCCAGAGTTGACCAGTGTGCATGAAGTTAGAAGCTTTTTGGGACTATGCTCTTACTACAGAAGGTTCATCAAGTGGTTTGCAGTGGTCCGGCACTGGGGTTTAGGTGGGCCAAGATGGAGAAAGAAGCTTTTGAGGCTTTGACATTTTATGCCAATAAAGCACCAGTATTGATTGTTCCGGATTTATCAAAGTTGTTTATTGTAGAATGTGATGTTGTCTTATACCAAGAAAGGCATGCAGTTGCTTATGAAAGCAGAAGATTACAAAATTCAGAAAAGAATGCTCCCACCTATGAAAAGGAATTAATGGTTGTCATCCATGCTTTGAAGATTTGGAAGCACTCCCTCTTGGGTGAGGGTGATGAGTTTATCATCAAAACAGACCATCAAAGTCTTAGGTGTTTTCTATCTCAGCCTAAGATATCTTAGATGGGCCAACTATTTGGCAAAATTTCATTTTCAGATTATGCACATTGCACACACCTGGAAAAGAAAATAAGGCAACTGATCCTTTGCAGGAAGGCCCTAGATTCATGTTGTCTCCATAATCCATCATTCAGATTTCGCTGTTATGAGGGATATGTATGCTTTTGATGAAGATTTTCAGCTCGTGTGGGACAAATTGCAGCATGGTAAATTAGTGACTTCTTATGCCATCAAGGATGGATTTCTATTAATGCAGGACAAATTATGTGTGACAAAGCATTTCAGGTCTAAAGTGATGGAGGAATGTCACGCTCCTCTCTTTTTTTCCCCACTGGCCTTTGGTCCAAGATCCTCCCGTAATTACCGAATTTTCACCACCCATAGGCACAAAATTATCTACCCATATAGGCAAGCCGCCAAGGAAGCACCAATGTCATGCTCCTCCTTACATGGCTCATCGTGGTATTTTAGCCACAACTCACGCCTTGGAGACATATTTCTTTTGGCCAAGCATGAGAAGAGATCTTGAACAGTATATTAGGGAATGCTTGATCTGTCCAAGGGTCAGGTATGATCGACAGAAACCAACTAGACTTCTACAGCCACCCTATGGATTTCATTAGTTGATTTGCCAAAATCAGCTAATGGAAATGATAGGATATGTCACGTGCACCCTGCACTGGGGTACACAGTGACACACTAGCATGATCTTCAATGCAGCATTTGTACAGAAGTAAAACCTTTTCTAGGATTATTTGTCGTACGCCCTGACCCCATTGCGAGCCCTCAGTCCAGGGACAGTCAGGCACGAGCTACGTAGGTCAATCTCTAAGCCTTAGAGGTCAGTCAGTTTTGTCAATCCTCTTAACCCACTTGGAGAAAGCATCATACAGGAGCATGTATGTGTCAACCTTAGCAGTAGTTGGATATAAATCATTTTAGATGCATTCACATAGAAGGGGGCCAGCCCTAAGGCCTGCCCTAAGGCCAGCCCCAAGGCAGCCATGGCCTTGCCTCAGTCGAGCAGCACCCGACTAGGTATGGTGGGCAGCCGACTGTGCATAAGGCAGTCGTGAGCATTTATGAGCCAGCCGACTGAAGGTACAATACCCGACCAGCATTTAATGCTGACCGACTGGCTTTTCAGCAGTCGTGAGGGTAATTTCATCAGCCGACAGGCTTTTGCAGCAGTAGTGAGATATATTTACAGCAGCCGACTAGGTCTACCCAGTCATGGAGGCTTTTTTCACGAGCCGACTGCTGTTTGAGGGAGTCATGGAGGCTTTTTGCATGAGCCGACTGCTGTTTGAGGGGGGTATAAAAGCATGGACTTATTTCCCACTTCAACATTCAGGTATTCAGCAGAAAGCGACTACAATTAGCAGCATCCCGCTCATCTCCAAGCAACATGGAAGTCACTCTGCATCTCAGCCAGCATATGTGCAGTCCTACAGTCATCTGACTTGCATCAGTGGCCAAGGAGAGTCTTCAGCAGAGCCTCGGGATAGATGGATACTCTGCCGACGTTTGGGCCTCCTCGTCCTTGCGTTGGGCATTCATATCATTTGTGCTCAGCATTGAACAGCATTTCTCCAAAGAATAATATAAGCAAATACTTCAACTTGCAGGGGGAGGGGGAGGGGGAGGGGGGGGGGGGGGGGGTATTGGGACCCAATCTGGTGTCGTCTTCTACATTCTATATTCTCTACTCTCTCCCTATTCTCTCAAGTTGATGCTACATATTCTCACCACATCAAGGTATAAAGAAGGCCTTGTTGCGTGTTAGCACGATCAACCTCGGTGCATGTAACATTGGTATCAGAGCATCAGGTTGGTAACCCAACTTGGCTACTAAGGAAGTGAGAGCATCCGGTGGATGGTTATACTTTGGTCGGGAAAAGAAACCCAGGCCTCCACCATGTGGGGAGAAACATCACATCATGAAGAAAGCCAACAGGAAGGAATGGAGGCACAAAGCTTCCAAACAGAAAAAGTGCTTCCGCCAAGCACAGAAGAGATCCTGAAAACGATGATGGAGCAAATAAATTCTCTGAAGATGCAGCTTGCAGACGAAAAGGAAAAACCCAAAGAAGGGATCTCAGATCTAGCACAGGTCCTGCTACATAACGAAGAACAATGAAGCAAAAAGAAAGGCAGATGAAGAAAGAGAATTGAGACGTGCAGAGGAACAGAGGGATAGGGAAGCCACACGCAAATTTGAGGAAGACCAACGCCGCAGAGAGAAGGCCGACCGAGAGTTCCAACAAAGACTCAACTGGGAGGCTGTGCAAATCCAGAATCAACAAACCATGGCACAAATTCTGGCGGCTCTCGCTCATCAGGCAGCACCTTCCTCGTCCTCCACCACCCCTACCACCACTGTAACTATTTGGCCCTCCTAGCTCTATTTCACATAATGAAATCCATGCTCGAACACCAGACAAGTGGAAGAAGACATGGGGACAGAGTCCATAAAGGATTGATTAAGAAAAGCACTATTCTTGGTCAAAAAGCAAGAAAAAGCAAAAAGTCAAACAAGGTTGACCGTGAGCCAAGGGCACCATTGGAAAGAGGAGACTAAGCCGGACCAAAAAGCTAAAAGCAACTCTAGGGCCAAAAAGCAAGGCCTTGAAGTTGTAAAAGCACAAATCAAGAACTTTGGCTATTATTAATAATATTTAATAAAAAGACAAATGCAAAGCAAAAGCATCACTTTTTGGCAAAAAACAAGGCTTCCCGAAGTATAAAAGAAGCATGAGCCTCTCTTGAGCATCAAGTTGAAGAACAACCTCTTTATCGCGGTGCCATCTTCGTTCAAGCGTGGAGATTATCTTCTTCATCATCATCTATGAACCAAATCATGGAGTTTTTCATCGCTACCCACTAGTTCCAGAGCGCCTCCAGCAACTGCAATGCGACGTCACCATCTTTCCGTGCGACTGTACGGATCCATACAGTCGTGCGAACTGTACGGACAGAAACTTTCAAAGCCCTAAAAAATCCAGAACCCTAAAACTACTCACAAAACCCTAAAAACTACTTTTTTGAGGTTTTTGTCGCCTGAAAACCATTAAAACAAGTTTTATATCAGTTTTCTTGCGAGAAAGAGCTTTTCCATGGTTTTCTTCATGGACAAGGCTATAGGAGTTGTGGAGATTACTCATGGGATGAGCGAGTGTTTCTAGGACTTGGACATAGAGCTTGGACATGGAACATGAGACTTCGACATGGAAGCTTGAACTTGAGCATAGACATGAAGAACTTGGACATAGAGCTTGGGCATGAAGCTTGGACATGAACATGGAACATAGAGCTTAGACATGGAGCTTGGATTTGGACTTGGACTTGGATTTAGAGCTTGGACATGGAACTTTGACATAGACCTTGGACATGGAACTTGGGCATAGACCTTGAACATGGAACATGAAGCTTGGACATGGAAGCTTGAACTTGAGCATTGACATGAAGAACTTGGACATAGAGCTCATCCCCATGGCGTGCTCGACATCAGAGATCTTGTGCGTCAACATCGACATCGACTTGGATATCCTACATCAGCATATTTGTTTGTTTTGTATTCACTGATTGTATTGATCCTGGCCAGCGTGCCCGTGGATTGTTCCTGAATAAATTCCTGAAAGGGGGCGACGCCTGTTCCCCGCTTAATGTGGTCTACTGAGCAAGATCCCCATTCCCTTTTCTCTCTCCCCTCTCTCTTTATATTTTTATCTCTTGGACACGTGGTTGAGTCTGTCACTGCATGCCCCGCTGGGCTTACAACCACCGTCATACAAACCTCTCAAAATTTTAGTAAGTATGATGGTAAGTGTGATCATGCTGCAGTTACTCAATGTATTCATCAATTTGAAGCACATTTTCCATTAGCTAAAATCACAGATCCACAAGACAAAGTCCATGTGGCCGCCCCCCAACTCACAGGGGAAGTTGTTACTTGGTCGCAACATTGGTCACAACTTCACATAGACCCAATCACAAGCCAAGTCCGTTTTCATTGGAACACCTTCATGGCTGATCTCAAAGCCCGCTTTATTCCACCACAATACATGACCAATCTTGAGGATGAGTTTTACAAACTCACTCAAGGTGGTTCCCCTATTTTGACCTATTCAAACAAGGTCATTACACTCGCCCAACAATTGGGCATATCAGAAGAAGATAAGCTCAAGCAGTTTATTCGAGGTCTAGAGTCTAGACACTACCATTAGGTACCCACTGCGGAATTTTGAGCCTCAGACTTATGCACGGGCACTGACCCTCGCTCAGAATCAGGAGCTAATGTTGAACGGAGGTAAGCCCAAGCAGGTACAATCTAACCCAAAGCCCCAACAGAAGTCATCCACCCAGCAGCCATCTACCCAGGTTAAGAAGGCTCAGAACATCAAAGACCAAAAGGACAAAAAGAAAAATTCTTCGGATCAATCGGACCATAAGAAAGATTCTATGCCCAAGAAGACTCCTGAGGAAAACGCTAAGGAGGGCATAACTGGAGGTTATCTCCAGTCTAATGAACAGACATGGTACCAAACAGAGAACCGTTGTTTCTTCTATCACACTATGGGATACGGGAAGAAAGATTGTCCTATATTCCAGGCTGAAACGTCTGCTAAGGCATCCACTTCCACAGTAGCCACCGTAGAATCATCCACACCTCCGCCATCAACCTCAAATGCCGTTCAGCTTTTACCCTCTTTGAATTCAGTGCCACCAGTGGTATTTGATGATAAGCAAGAGGGTGAGGTTGAGGGCAAGACAAAGGCTCTCATCCGTGCCTATGGCACTTTAAAGGAATAGCAATTCATTGTCCTCTTCGACATGGGCAGTTCTGAGGATGCCATCTCTCCGCAATTGGCTACCAAGATGAGCTGTACCTTGGTTCCTTATCATTAGATGTGGACGGGTTTACCCTTAGTCTACGTGCGCACATTACTCATAAAGCTCTACAATTTGAGTTTCAGGTTCAATGGGCCACATTTCAACGGGATTTCATTGTCTCCTCTCTCTTAGGGTGAGACATAATCCTCAGGATCTAGTGGTTTAGACAATATGCACCCATTCATGATTAGAGACAGGACACTTTCACCATCGTTGAAGGCTTTCCTGAGCGCCTCATGATTCACGGGGATCGGAGCATTCCTAGCATTCCACTCATTGCCCACATTGATGCCCAAAGAGCGATCAGAAAAGGAGTAAAGTGTGCATTATTGTACATCCGCTCTCAATCTAATGCAGTTCAAGTAGCACCCGCAAGGAAGCAGCGGATGGCTGGTCTTTTGTCTCAATACAGCAACATCACATTGCGAGACGACCTCCCGCCCACTCTCCCACCCAGTAGACCTGAGGACCATCGCACAGAGTGGGTTCTTGGTTCAGAACCTCCCAACAAGTTTCCCTACCGCCTTTCTAAGGCATTGGAGAGCGAGTTGGAACAGCAGTTAACTCACTTACTCCGGTCCAGTTTTATCCAACCATCCTCCTCACCATTTGCCGCTCCCATTCTGTTTGTCCAAAAGAAAGATAAGTCTGCACGATTATGTGTGGCTTATAGGGCGCTCAACAAATTAACAGTGAAGAATAGGTTTCCCATGTCCAAAATAGAGTACATCCTAGAACGACTCAATGGTACAAAGATTTTTTCTAAGATAGATCTTAAGAGTAGCTACCATCAGGTTCGGATCTTCGAGGCTGACATTCCAAAAACAGCCTTTAGGACCGAGCGTGGCCACTACGAATTTGTGGTGACGCCCTTTGGTCTCACCAATGCACCAACGACATTCAACAAAATGATGTCTTGGGTTTTTCGGGATCTCATTGGCAAATGCGTCTTCATCTTCTTAGATGACATTCTTATCTTCTCAGGGATTGTAGAGCAACATGAGCGAGATTTGGCACAGGTTTTGCAACTCTTACAGGACAATGAGTTGTTTATCAATGCCAAGAAATGCGAGTTTGGAGTACAAGAAATCCATTACCTAGGATACATCATCAGTTCTTCAGGTATTAGCCTCGACCTTGAAAAGGTAAGGCCATTCTCAGTTGGGATGTTCCCACTACAGCCCAAGAAATCTGCTCATTTGTGAGTCTTTGTCAAGCCTACAGCACACATATGGACAAGTTTTCTGACCTTGCAGCACCTCTTACTGACTTGCTCAAGGGCGTGAAGACTCGTCATTAGAAAGTGTCTATCACGGGCAAGGCTCTAGAAGCATTCCAGGCCATGAAGAAAGTTGCCTCTGAGTCTCCAGTTTTGAAGTTGGCATCATGGGATGATCCTTTCCAGGTGATTACCGATGCCAGTAATCTTGCCATTGGAGTTGTTTTACAGCAAGATGGTGGCCAATGGCTTATTATAGCCACAAGTTGAATAACGCCGAGAAGAATTATTCGGTGTATGGCAAAGGGCTCTTGGGGGTGATGACCGCTCTTAAGAATTGGAAGCACTTCCTTTACAGGAGGGACTTCGCAGTTAAGACAGATCACCAGGCACTTAAATGGTTGCAAACCACGCCTAGTGCTCAATGGAGTGACAGACAGTCTCAATGGAGTCAATTGTTCCAGCAGTTTGGGAAAATGATTGAATACGTTCCGGGCAAGCATAACCCCGTTGTCGATGCTCGTACGCATAAGGGCACTATTCAGACATTGTAGGAATCCACTATGCTTGAAATTCAAGACAAAGACTTAGACAGTACGAAGGCACAGTATCCGGATTCTTCAGAGTTCGGGACTCAATATCAGTTGGCCCTCAACTCCGATCCAGGCCATTACAGTATACACGATGGTTGGTTGTTTTTCAAGAACCACCTTTATGTACTCAAAGACAAGCATCAAGTCCTTCTCCATGATGCCCATGATTATCTGGTTGGGAGTCATAAGAGTAATCAACAGTACCTTGGAGAACTTAGAGAGGTCATTCTATTGGCCTAAGATGCGTTGAGATGTCTACCAACATGTCCACACATGCCACTGTGCCAGATATCTACTTCTGTACAAATGCTGCATTGAAGACCATGCCAGTGTGACACTGTGTACCCCAGTGTAGGGTGCATGTGACATACCTTTTCTAGGATTATTTGTCGTATGTCGTGACCCCATTGTGAGCCCTCAGTCCAGGGACAGTCGGGCAAGAGCTACGCAGGTCAATCTCTAAGCCTTAGAGCTCAGTTCGTTGTCAGTCCTCTTAACCCACTTGGAGAAAGCTGTTGGAAATTATTTCATCCCCAGATGGACTTTCCCATGCATATTCATGCTTGTATTTGGCTCCATATGAAGCCCTGCATTGGCATATCTTAGCAGAGATTATTCAGCATTTTTTTCTACCATTTTTTGGTATTTTTTAGGCATTTTATAGCATTTTTTTGCTACAGCCATGTTGTCGGCCTGCTACAGCTGGCTGACCAGCATACTGAGGTAGTATAAAAGGGCTAGCTCCCTTTTCCCTCAGATTATCTCTCTTTTCAGCTTCTGCAGTGATAGGCAGCATCTACAGGACCTCCCTCATGCTGCTCCACGTGATGTACTACCTTTTCTGGTGATATTCAGCAGTGATCTTCTTTTCTCCTTTATGCTTGCTCTCCACATATAGTGTTGTTCAGTTCTTGCAGCATTTCTTTATGGGTATCACAGCATAATACCCATTCTTACATGGTATCAGAGCGGGTAACATCCACAGGGACCTGCGTTATGTATTCCCATGTTGCTGTTGACTGTTTTCAGCATATAGGAGTTGTTCACTTGCTGCATTTTCTTCATCAGTAACCTGCGTTTTCCTGTGGAGCTGCGTTTTCACTCGGGACTGCCTCAAGTGCTGCAATTTCTCTCTACAGCGCTGCTTTACAGCCTTTACCACTGGAGAGTCATTCTATTCTCTTCTCTTTCTGGTTCCCTCTCACCCACCCTCTCTTCTAGTATTTCTAAAGGAGGCTTGGGCTCTTGGAGGTGATGGCTTCTGGAGATCACCATTCTCCCCTCTTGGGGAGTCTCTTCTCTTCCCCTCTCATCCCTTTGGATGAGTATCTTCCTTCTCTTGTATTGTTCCATGCTGATGCTATTATTGCAGATTTTCTCTCCTCTCTTTCAGAGGAGGATAATGGTTCTTCTACAGAGCAAGTGGATGATTTTGTTGAGATATCCTCACATTCTGGAGCTTCCTACTTTGGTGGCTTCTCTCCTGGCAGTTGCTTCTCCTTCTTGGCATCTTCCACTATCTTTGAGCCTGTTCCTACTTCGAACCTGGCAAATTCAGCTATCACTGATGATCAGTTTGTTCCAATGGTTGTTTCAGTTTCTTCTTCTTCAGAGGAGGATTCTACTTCGGTCCCGATACTTGTTACAGATGCAGAGGAGGTACAACATTTTTCAAAGCTATCTATGGTTTCATCTCCCGAGGGCTTCTCTCTCCAGATTGATCCTGTTGTTTCATCTTCTCGTGGCTTCTTCAAGAGACCTTCTCGGTATTCAAATGTACCATATCTTCACGAGCTTTGTGCCTTTTATGAGGAGGTTGTTCCTTCAGACTCTTTGGAGGATTTTTGCAACGTACCGGACCTAGTCCACCCATCTCGTGCTGAAGAGGAGGTGTTGGAAATTGTTTCATCCCCAGATGGGCTTTCTCATGCATACTCATGCTTGTATCTAGCTCCATATGAAGCCCTGCATTGGAATATCTTAGCAGAGGTAATTCAACATTTTTTCTACCATTTTTTGGTATTTTTTAGGCATTTTATAGCATTTTCTTGCTACAACCATGCTGTCGGCCTGCTACGACCAGCATACTGAGGTAGTATAAAAGGGCTGGCTCCCTTTTCCCTCAGATTCTCTCTCTTTTCAGCTTCTGCGATGATAGGCAGCATCTACGGGACCTCCCTCATGCTGCTCCATGTGATGTACTACCTTTTTTGGTGATATTCAGCAGTGATCTTCTTTTCTCCTTTATGCTTGCTGTCCATATACAGTGTTGTGCAGTTCTTGCAGCATTTCTTTATGGGTATCACAACATAGTACCCATTCTTACAAAAGCATCATTCAGCAGCATGTATGTGTCAACCTTCGCAGTAGTTGCATATAAATCCTTTTAGGTGCATTCACATAGAAGGGGGCCAGCCCCAAGGCAGCCATGGCCTTGCCTCACAATCGGGCAGCACCTGACTAGGTATGGTGGGCAATCGACTGTGCATAGGATAGTCGTGAGCATTTATGAGCCAGCCGACTGAAGGTACAGTACCCGACCAACATTTAATGCTAGGTGGCCGACTGGCTTTTCAGCACTCGTGAGGGTATTTTCATCAGCAAACAGGCTTTTACAGCAGTCATGAGATATATTTACAGCGGCCAACTAGGTCTACCCAATCGTGGAGGCTTTTTGCACCAGCCGACTGCTGTTTGAGGGGGGTATAAAAGCATGGACTTATTTCCCACTTCAACATTCAGGTATTCAACAGAAAGCGACTACAGTTTGCAGCATCCTACTCATCTCCAGGCAACAAGGAAGTCACTCTGCATCTCAGCCAGCATATGTGCAGTCCTTCAGCCATCTGGACTGGCATCAGTTGGCCAAGGAGAGTCTTCAGTAGAGCCTCGCGATAGCTGGATACTTCGCCGATGGTTGGGCCTCCTCGTCCTTGCGTTGGGCATTCATAACATTTGTACTCAGCATTGTACAACATTTCTCGAAAGAATAATATAAGCAAATACTCCTGCTTGCGGGGAGGGGGGGCGGGGGGGTGTGCTTCACTGGGTATTGGAACCCAATCTGGTGTCGTCTTCTACATTCTATATTCTCTACTCTCTCCCTATTCTCTCAAGTTGATGCTACATATTCTCACCACATAAAGGTATAAAGAACGCCCTGTTGCGCGTTACCACGATCAACCTCGGTGCATGTAACATGATAAGCATAGAAGAACTGGAAGCCATATGCTCACATATGTGATATTGATTTGATTGCCATTGAATCAATATACTTGGAGAATGGTAGATTGATGCTTAATGGGTGAACTATGATTACTTGGGATTGCATATAATGTGGCTGGTTTTGCTTCATGTCCTTTTGGCCTAGCCTTTGAGTGGATTGGTTGTTGGAAGTAAGTGTTATGCCTTATGAGATGGGAATTTTGAAATGAGCATGAGAACATGCTATCTTTGTAAGTAAACTCTCAAACATACTTGGATTGCAAGCTTTCATTAGATTCAATTTCAATTGCAAAATGCTTGTAGCATCTAGTATGATGAGAGCCATTGAGAGGGTACCTTTGACACTAGGTAGAGTGGCCAAAGAGGAGAGCGTCTTGAACCTTTCGTGACGTGAGTGCCATGGTAAAGCAGTACAAAAGGGGATTAGGTACATGGTGTGAAGACATGGCCTCAACCCTTGCCATCTGATTCTAAACTTTGGTAAGGGAATGGGAAGACTTGGCCGGGAGATCGGTAAGTAGCACTTCATCGACGCAGATTCATTGGCATTGGTATTGATGTCAATTTGGCAATGATTATGAAAGACAATGCAATGGATATGTTTATGGTTTTACATTGAGATTTTGCAATTGATGCCCAAACGTGCTTGGAAACACTTTGAGGGACATTGATTGATGCATTATTGAGCAATGGACTGTTGCCATATGTTAGGCATTTTTCTGAAAGGCATTTTTGGCTTGTGAACATACGTGTGTATGAAGTGTGTGAAGAGGTTGGCCTTGAATGCGTTGCCAGATGCTCAGGGTGGAAGAATTTGGTTTGAGCTTTTTGCAGGCCTATTCGGAGTGAGGCTGGCTGTAGGTGGTGTTAGCTGTTTGGTAGCCTGAATTTGTGTGCGCGTCCAAGTGAGAGTGGACATTGGAAGGTTGCATCTCGAAGGGTGTGGAAGCATGAAGAGTAATTAATCAAAGAAAGGGCCAACGTTACCTTGTGTATGGTGAAATGGAAGAGAGAGAGAGTGGCTATATGTGGATAGTAAGAAGAAAGATGGCACAAAATATTGAGGAAGGAAAGGGTTAGAAATAAAAAATAAAAAAATGATAATGTTAAACGTGGCCAATTTATTAGAAGGCCACATGGCTGTAAAAGCTGCTGCCAGCGAAAACCTCCAGAAGGCTGGCGAAGAAGAAAAGTCGGCGGGCAGCAGTGGTGAAGGGTGGTCGCCTCGTAAAAAGAAGCGGCTGCTGGCGCTGCAAAAGAGGAGCCGACGTGAGGGATTTTTTTTAAAAAAAAGCCTTGGCAACAGTTGGAGCAGTGAAGCTGGCAAGGGCTGACTGGCGCAAGGAGGAGCGCAGCCGTACACACACAGAAGGTGCCTATGTAGACGTCAAAGGCGAGGAGAGGCTGGCGAGATAGGTTGACGATCGGGCTCCTGCTGGAGGCGACTGGGCTTGTATGAAGTGGCAGCTGGAGTCGGCATGGGAAGAAGGGTCGCCGTTTAGACCTCGTGGATCTGGTGCTCAGAGGTGAAGAGTGCAGAGGCTGGTGAAGATAAGGTAGTAGTCGCCTTGTTTCAAAAAGGACAGTGGGTTGGTGATTCCAGGAGGACCGCCTTGTGCGAGTGAAGAGTGAGGGGGTCACCGAATAGAAGGCTGTGGACCAGTTGTGAGGTGGCCCTTGCTGTGGGGAATTTGCAGAGACAGGCAGGGAGAGGCTTCTTCAGAAGACGGCGCAGAGGCTACAATCAGGCACGGGTGAGGTGCTTTTATTAGGTGGCTGTCGTGTTAGAGAAGGCGCCGCCTGGTGGATGAAGGGTCGCTTTCTAGAGCTGCTGCAAGAAGTGGGCCGTGTGGGAGCTAGCGTGGCAGGGCTGAAGTGAGGGTCGTCCTGGTGATTCTGCGGCTGCAGTGAGTGGGTGATATAGCCGCCTCTGGACAAAAGAATCAAGAGCCGTGGATGCAGGCGAAGAGCTGCAGAACCTGGTGAGATGCGAAGGTGGCCGACTGGAAGGTCATATAGCAACCAAGACAGTGGCCAGTTTTTTGTGGAGGAACAGGGCTAGTGATTGGAGCAAACAAAGGGAAAGCTATACGGGCTAAGGTGACCATCAGGTATATACATATATATTGTTGGAGTGTTCTTTACCGTCATGTATTTAATCTTAGAATTAGGTCCCGATATCGATGAGATTTATTTTGAGGATCCTACACCCTTCGAAATTGTGTTCTCCAATAGTTGCTCTAGTTATTGGTCTGTAGTAATCTATATAGATGAGGGGGAATGGTCAGATTGTGAATGGGTTTTGGATGAGGACGGTTCTGAGGACATTTTAGATGTCCAACTCTGTAAAGATGAAGATTTTTACTAAAATATAGGTTTTGGATTGTGTTGTCTGTCTGGTGTGGGAGGGTGGTGTAGAGTGAGAGAGTGATTTTCTTTCCAGCTAGAGAAGCTGGTGGTGCCCCCGTTGGTGTGTGTGTATTCCAAGTTTGCGAGGTGGAAGAGCTGTAGAGGCAGGGTTTTCTTTCTTTTTTTCACCTCACATCCTTCTGGTGCCCCCACTGAGGAGTTGCTCTTCTCTGGCATTGTTTCACCGAGGATTGCTCAAGTGTCTCTTACGAGGGTGTATGCCCCAGAGTAGGAGATTGAAGGAAGGTGTTTTCTGCTTTTTAATCCACTGAGGAGCTTTGAAGAGCTCGTCGCCATCAATTGGCGGTTGCTGAATTAAGGTGGATGTGCAAAGTGGTGGTGGTGGATTCGACATCGATTTGACGATCGGCTGTGGCTTAAAGAGGAAGCAGTGCTGCAGGTGGCCAGGTATCTCAAGTGGTCTATTTAAGGTTGTGTATGGCATAAGATGGCCATGAATGTTTATTGGGCGAACCTTGGCATCCAAGCCAAGTGGTTAAACTATGTGGATGCTGCTGTTTCATTTAATGGATATGGCGATGTGGCCGAGTTTATAGCATATGCAGAAGACAGATGCCGAGTTCTTGGCGTATGGGGTGATGAGGTCAAGGCCAACTTCTTGTCCCAAGCATTCGAAGGTGAGGTCAAAGAGTGGTTTATTGAATTACCATGGAGAGTGCAATCCAGTTGGAAGGCCATCCGATACCAGTTGTTGGCACATTTCGATCAAGGATTGTGTTTAAACGCCTTGCATGCTTTGAAGGAGCAATGGCAGCTGATAGGAGAATATGAAGCCGCTTTCAATGTGGTCTGGGGAGCTTATGTAAAGGTCTCATTCTTTGATGAGATAACATTGGTACAGTTGAAGGACATGAACCTAAGGGCCTATAGGGCAGCCAGAGATGAGCTTGCAGCTATGAAGAGTTTCCAGCAGGAGGCATTAGTGATGATGAAATCCACTCAAGTGGTGCAGAAGAGTAAAGAAGCCTTGGAGACAAGAGCAGAGTCAAGCGATGACAAAGACCAGCAAGCTTTGAGATGCCTTGTGGATTTGAGCTACTTGGAATTGCCTCCAACAATATGGCTAGAGACCGATACATCGGATGAAAGAGATGAGGATGAAGATACTGCGAGTGCTGATGACAGTGAAGAGAGTGCTTCACTTGAAGATGAGAAAGAGGGCAGAGGCCAAGAAGATCCGTCGATGACGGTGACACCTTTGGGTGAAGGGAATGGTTTTGTAAGGGACGACAATGTTGGTGATGCCTTCTCTTGTGTCGAAGAGACATTGCTATGTGAAGACCTTGTCCAAGATGAGATGACCGACGACTTGGCAAGTGTTGAGGAGAATGAAAGCAATGAAGTGTTTGAAAACAATTTGAATGCTCAGTGCCAGGAGCGGCTTGTAGCGGAGGTAATCCCCAATGATGTGGTAAATGTGTATGCAGGTGTGCCTAGTGATGTGGACGACTTTTCAAGCCTTGAAGAAGAATTACCAGCAGAAGGTGTGTATGCTATGGCTAATGCAAATGGCCATTCACTTGAAGTTATGGAGTTGCAGAGGTTGCCTGTGAGCCTGGATGATGATGTACAGGTTGTAGACCAAGGTTGGAAGCAGGAAGTGGAGACCACACAAGTGCAAGGTTTTGTGAGTATAAATGTTATGGCTAGTATGGTTCAAAATGCTTGCTTGTTGATGGCCATTAGTGAACTGGCCATGTCTTTATTGTATTGGGGTGGAAACTTGTTAAGCATATGCTATGCCCAAGTGGTGGATGAAGAGTTAGGGGTGCTGTTTGATGATGAAGATAAGAGCGGTGATGAGGTGGATATGGTCAGGGAACAAGTCCAAGAGATTGAAGTGAAGCTGCCGTTGGTCAGCCCTGTGTTGCTAGATGAAATATCATGCTATATGCAGGTTGTTGCAGTGTTTGTTGTAACAGGGGGGTTGGCTTTATTAATGTTGCAAATAGGTTGCACCTTGTGGAGTTACTGGAATGCTTGCACCGAGGATGCAGTGTTGAAAATGCTGGATGATGATGAAGACTGGGGTTTTGATGACCCGGAAGTGGAAATAGATGCAGAGCAACAGGTAATGGTATCCAAGGCCTTGCAGCGAGTTCAAGAAATGCGTAGCCAACAATTGGCAGAGGCTAGGTGCCAGTTGGAACTGGAGAATATGTTAGATGTGCTATATTCGGACAATGATGATGATTGGTGCAGCGAGTTACAGGACTATGGGAATAGCAGAGGGGTGGAGATGGATGAAATATCACTGCAGCTAGTATTTGACCCACGTGGGGAAAGGACAACGATGCAAAGGTCTTGGGCCATATATTGCTGGCCGTTTGACCCGGGTGGCATTTGGTGAAATCAAGTATTGGGGATGTACATATGGCTTCCATTTGAGTTTGGTGTGTGAAGTAGGTGTTATGGTTTGTGTGTCAGTTTGTTGTTTATAATAAATGGGACAGAGGTGAAGGTGCAGGCAGAGGGGGATGACTATACCCCGGAACAAAGACAGATGAAGTGTATGATGCTGCTGCTTGGCATAAATGCCTACCGTAGGCTGGGGGGTTGGCTAAGTATGTTAGGCATTTTTCTGAAAGGCATTTTCGGCTTGTGAACATACGTGTGTATGAAGTGTGTGAAGAGGTTGGCCTTGAATGCGTTGCCAGATGCTCAGGGTGGAAGAATTTGGTTTGAGCTTTTTGCAGGCATGTTTGGAGTGAGGCTGGCTGTAGGTGGTGTTAGCTGTTTGGTAGCCTGAATTTGTGTGCGCGTCCAAGTGAGAGTGGACATTGGAAGGTTGCATCTCGAAGGGTGTGGAAGCATGAAGAGTAATTAATCAAAGAAAGGGCCAACGTTACCTTGTGTATGGTGAAATGGAAGAGAGAGAGAGTGGCTATATGTGGATAGTAAGAAGAAAGATGGCACAAAATATTGAGGAAGGAAAGGGTTAGAAATAAAAAATAAAAAAATGATCATGTTAAACGTGGCCAATTTATTAGAAGGCCACATGGCTGTAAAAGCTGCTGCCAGCGAAAACCTCCAGAAGGCTGGCGAAGAAGAAAAGTCGGCGGGCAGCAGTGGTGAAGGGTGGTCGCCTCGTAAAAAGAAGCAACTGCTGGCGCTGCAAAAGAGGAGCCGACGTGAGGGATTTTTTTTTAAAAAAAGCCTTGGCAACAGTTGGAGCAGTGAAGCTGGCAAGGGCTGACTGGTGCAAGGAGGAGCACAGCCGTACACACACAGAAGGTGCCTGTGTAGACGTTAAAGGCGAGGAGAGGCTGGCGAGATAGGTTGACAGTCGGGCTGCTACTAGAGGCAACTGGGCTTGTATGAAGTCGCAGCTGGAGTCGGCATGGGAAGAAGGATCACGTTTAGACCTCGTGGATCTGGTGCTCAGAGGTGAAGAGTGCAGAGGCTGGTGAAGATAAGGTAGTAGTCGCCTTGTTTTAAAAAGGACAGTGGGTTGGTGATTCCAGGAGGACCGCCTTGTGCGAGTGAAGAGTGAGGGGGTCACCGAATAGAAGGCTGTGGACCAGTTGTGAGGTGGCCCTTGCTGTGGGGAATTTGCAGAGACAGGCAGGGAGAGGCTTCTTCAGAAGACGGCGCAGAGGCTACAATCAGGCACGGGTGAGGTGCTTTTATTAGGTGGCTGTCGTGTTAGAGAAGGCGCCGCCTGGTGGATGAAGGGTCGCTTTCTAGAGCTGCTGCAAGAAGTGGGCCGTGTGGGAGCTAGCGTGGCAGGGCTGAAGTGAGGGTCGTCCTGGTGATTCTGCGGCTGCAGTGAGTGGGTGATATAGCCGCCTCTGGACAAAAGAATCAAGAGCCGTGGGTGCAGGCGAAGAGCTGCAGAACCTGGTGAGATGCGAAGGTGGCCGACTGGAAGGTCAGATAGCAACCAAGACAGTGGCCAGTTTTTTGTGGAGGAACAGGGCTAGTGATTGGAGCAAACAAAGGGAAAGCTATACGGGCTAAGGTGACCATCAGGTATATACATATATATTGTTGGAGTGTTCTTTACCGTCATGTATTTAATCTTAGAATTAGGTCCCGATATCGATGAGATTTATTTTGAGGATCCTACACCCTTCAAAATTGTGTTCTCCAATAGTTGCTCTAGTTATTGGTCTGTAGTAATCTATATAGATGAGGGGGAATGGTCAGATTGTGAATGGGTTTTGGATGAGGACGGTTCTGAGGACATTTTAGATGTCCAACTCTGTAAAGATGAAGATTTTTACTAAAATATAGGTTTTGGATTGTGTTGTCTGTCTGGTGTGGGAGGGTGGTGTAGAGTGAGAGAGTGATTTTCTTTCCAGCTAGAGAAGCTGGTGGTGCCCCCGTTGGTGTGTGTGTATTCCAAGTTTGCGAGGTGGAAGAGCTGTAGAGGCAGGGTTTTCTTTCTTTTTTTCACCTCACATCCTTCTGGTGCCCCCACTGAGGAGTTGCTCTTTTCTGGCATTGTTTCACCGAGGATTGCTCAAGTGTCTCTTACGAGGGTGTATGCCCCAGAGTAGGAGATTGAAGGAAGGTGTTTTCTGCTTTTTAATCCACTGAGGAGCTTTGAAGAGCTCGTCGCCATCAATTGGCGGTTGCTGAATTAAGGTGGATGTGCAAAGTGGTGGTGGTGGATTCGACATCGATTTGACGATCGGCTGTGGCTTAAAGAGGAAGCAGTGCTGCAGGTGGCCAGGTATCTCAAGTGATCTATTTAAGGTTGTGTATGGCATAAGATGGCCATGAATGTTTATTGGGCGAACCTTGGCATCCAAGCCAAGTGGTTAAACTATGTGGATGCTGCTGTTCCATTTAATGGATATGGCGATGTGGCCGAGTTTATAGCATATGCAGAAGACAGATGCAAAGTTCTTGGCGTATGGGGTGATGAGGTCAAGGCCAGCTTCTTGTCCCAAGCATTCGAAGGTGAGGTCAAAGAGTGGTTTATTGAATTACCTTGGAGAGTGCAATCCAGTTGCACATCCACCTTAATTCAGCAACCGCCAATTGATGGCGACGAGCTCTTCAAAGCTCCTCAGTGGATTAAAAAGCAGAAAACACCTTCCTTCAATCTCCTACTCTGGGGCATACACCCTCGTAAGAGACACTTGAGCAATCCTCGGTGAAACAATGCCAGAAAAGAGCAACTCCTCAATGGGGGCACCAGAAGGATGTGAGGTGAAAAAAAGAAAGAAAACCCTGCCTCTACAGCTCTTCCACCTCGCAAACTTGGAATACACACACACCAACGGGGGCACCACCAGCTTCTCTAGCTGGAAAGAAAATCACTCTCTCACTCTACACCACCCTCCCACACCAGACAGACAACACAATCCAAAACCTATATTTTAGTAAAAATCTTCATCTTTACAGAGTTGGACATCTAAAATGTCCTCAGAACCGTCCTCATCCAAAACCCATTCACAATCTGACCATTCCCCGTCATCTATATAGATTACTACAGACCAATAACTAGAGCAACTATTGGAGAACACAATTTCGAAGGGTGTAGGATCCTCAAAATAAATCTCATCGATATCGGGACCTAATTCTAAGATTAAATACATGACGGTAAAGAACACTCCAACAATATATATGTATATACCCGATGGTCACCTTAGCCCATATAGCTTTCCCTTTGTTTGCTCCAATCACTAGCCCGGTTCCTCCACAAAAAACTGGCCACTGTCTTGGTTGCTATCTGACCTTCCAGTCGGCCACCTTCGCATCTCACCAGGTTCTGCAGCTCTTCGCTTGCACCCACGGCTCTTGATTCTTTTGTCCAGAGGCGGCTATATCACCCACTCACTGCAGCCGCAGAATCACCAGGACGACACTCACTTAGCCCTGCCACGCTAGCTCCCACACGGCCCACTTCTTGCAGCAGCTCTGGAAAGCGACCCTTCATCCACCAGGCGGCGCCTTCTCTAACACGACAGCCACCTAATAAAAGCACCTCACCCGTGCCTGATTGTAGCCTCTGCGCCGTCTTCTGAAGAAGCCTCTCCCTGCCTGTCTCTGTAAATTCCCCACAGCAAGGGCCACCTCACAACTGGTCCACAGCCTTCTATTCGGTGACCCCCTCACTCTTCACTCGCACAAGGCGGTCCTCCTGGAATCACCAACCCACTGTCCTTTTTGAAACAAGGCGACTACTACCTTATCTTCACCAGCCTCTACACTCTTCACCTCTGAGCACCAGATCCACGAGGTCTAAACGGCGACCCTTCTTCCCATGCCGACTCGAGCTGCCACTTCATACAAGCCCAGTCGCCTCCAGTAGCAGCCCGACTGTCAACCTATCTCGCCAGCCTCTCCTCGCCTTTGACGTCTACACAGGCACCTTCTGTGTGTGTACGGCTGCGCTCCTCCTTGCGCCAGTCGGCCCTTGCCAGCTTCACTGCTCCAACTGTTGCCAAGGCTTTTTTTTTTTAAATCCCTCACGTCGGCTCCTCTTTTGCAGCGCCAGCAGCCGCTTCTTTTTACGAGGCGACCACCCTTCACCACTGCTGCCCGCCAACTTTTCTTCTTCGCCAGCCTTCTGGAGGTTTTCGTTGGTAGCAGCTTTTACAGCCATGTGGCCTTCTAATAAATTGGCCACGTTTAACATTATCATTTTTTTATTTTTTATTTCTAACCCTTTCCTTCCTCAATATTTTGTGCCATCTTTCTTCTTACTTATAGCCACTCTCTCTCTCTTCCATTTCACCATACACAAGGTAACGTTGGCCCTTTCTTTGATTAATTACTCTTCATGCTTCCACACCCTTCGAGATGCAACCTTCCAATGTCCACTCTCACTTGGACGCGCACACAAATTCAGGCTACCAAACAGCTAACACCACCTACAGCCAGCCTCACTCCGAACAGGTCTGCAAAAAGCTCAAACCAAATTCTTCCACCCTGAGCATCTGGCAACGCATTCAAGGCCAACCTCTTCACACACTTCATACACACGTATGTTCACAAGCCAAAAATGCCTTTCAGAAAAATGCCTAACACCCATCATCAAGCATGCCACACGCATAGCTTCTTTCTTTAGAAAGAAGCACCAAGCATTGGCTATTTTTCGCTCTCATAGTGCGAAAGATATCATACGACCCTCCAAGACCAGATTCGCTTCTATGTATTTGGTCTTGGAGCATTTGTATGATGTTCGAGATGCTCTTCGCCGATCAGTGGTTAATCCACCTTGGAGGTAAATGCATAATGCAAATCATGAAGCCACAAGGACCATCCAAAGAAAAGTGCTAGATGAGGAGTTTTGGACAAAAGCACATAGCATCACCATAATCTTAAAACCCCCCTTTATCCTCTTGCATGTCACAGATATGGAGGGGTCTAACATGGGATACTCTATCATCTTTTCCACAAGATGAAGAGAGAGCTTGCAGCATACACAGTCATCTCCAGAGCCAGGTCAACACTAAATATTGAATTATAAATTACAATGTCTATTTAATATTTAGTATTTATAAATTACTCTTCGTAGTATGTACTTATGGTTGTTGACATTCACAAGGTGGATGAGATAATGCGCCTTGTAGAGAGATGGGATTGGATGCGTCATCCAATTCATGGTATGGCAACACTATTGCATCCTCTCTACAAGAGTGCAGATCTTTTCATGGACACGACGCTTCTATCCATGAGAGATCAGTACATGAGTCATGTACTGACCGATGAGCAGCAGGTAAACATTGATCGAGAGATGATAGGATTCTCCAATAACCTTGGAGAATTCTATAGTCGCGGTGTTTCTATGCTGCCAGAGGTGTGTAAGACGCCTCTTGATTGGTGGGAGACACATGGATACCATCAACCTCAACTAAAAGCCCTTGCACTCCGGCTATTATCCCGAGTAATAATACAAAATATATATTGATAAAAAATTCGGCTTTAGAGTCACGAATGTAGGGTGTAGGCTTTAAGATTTGTTATAACTAAGACTTGAATCTTCGTGGATTTAAGGATTGTTCCTCTGGAACCTGTGAGAGGAACTGGAGCCCTACTCTCTTATCCACACGAAGATCTGAAACCGCTTGAGCACGGCACAACTAGAGAGATTGGTGTTTTGCAGAGCCAACCTTCGACTAATTCGGAATCTTCAAAAGATGAATAGAGCAAAACAAGTTTAAAAAAATACGACATACACTTCAACGTTCATAGTAAGCTTAAAGTGATTAGTCACTAATAACTACTAGTGAATACATGCTCCATAAACACATGCTCCATAGGTTGATGTTGAGGAGTTCGAGCGCCGCAACCAGCAACATGCCGAGGAGAGCGACATAGCAAGAGGAGATATACATACAGTTTCACAAAGAGCTCGAGGCCATTGATAGACGAGTCACTCGAGCTCTCACTACCAGTTCCCTCACTTTTTCAGCTCAGCAGATTCGTCCTTCCACCTCTAAAGGCACCAGGGTGTATACTCGTGGTGCACATTCCAAAAAGGGAGAGCCGCCAAAGCGATCAGTAGAGGTGGTCCAGAGCACCAAATGCAGACTCTTCCATAGGAGATACCTGGCACCTCCACCATTGTTGAGGAGATACCAAATGATGTGGAGAAGCGGGAGCCATATCGCAGATGGAGACTACTCGTCAGGGTTGTTTCCGTTACGGCGTACGGCAGCTTATCGTACGGAATACCGTACAGTACGATACCATACGGATTCGTACAGATTTTTCAAAAAAATAAAAACAATTTTCAAAAAAAAATCAAAAACAAATTTTTTTCCAAAAAAAAATAATTTTTTTGATAGGTAACGGTCTTTTTTTTTTGCTTATCTATGGCTGTTTGAGCTTCCTCTGTACTATGATGCTTCCCTCCTTTCTAAAATACTCATAGCTGGACTTCAAAATACCTAAGTTTATAAGTATTTTTTTAAAACACCATATTTTATCGTACGATAAGAAAAAAAATTATATCGTACCGTATTTTTCCATACGGTATCATACTTGACAACGATGCTACTCATCATCCTCATCTTCAAGCTTGGATGATGATGAGTGAGAGCCGGCCATATGGCTATTGGCATTTGTATTTTGTAGTATGTACTAGGATTTTAGCTTCAGCAAGACTTCATGTTGTATGCAGTGCAGCTCATTTGACATTTATATAGTATACATATTTGCATTTCAATTGTTTTTTGTGCATCTTTGTGTACCAGTATTGCTAAATTATGAATGATTTATAATGTGTTTTTTTATATACACATTTTAAAAAAAAGTGAATGTACTGAAAGTACTCATCCCGATGCGTACTTTACGTACTCGTATGCATACCATACCGTGCCGCATCGTACCTAAAGTACTCAACCACCATGGTATCTTGGACATATAGTAAGCAAGGAAGGCATTATGGTGAATTCCAAGAAGATGAAATGTGTTAAGAATTGGCCCACGCCAAGAAATACCATACAAATACCACTCAATTGAAGGGATTCTAGGGCTTGTCATCATTCTATAGGAGGTTCATTAAGCGATATGCTCATATTACCGCTTCTCTTACCAACAAGCTACTGCCCAATCGCTCTGGTGTCATCAAACATCGGATCTTTAAATTTTTATTTTCTCATTTGCGCATCTTAAACTCTTCTTAGAAAGGTTAGCTACCTGAAACCAAAGCACATGCCTAGGAGAGGAGCATACAGTCCCAACAATGTGTAGGTGACTCCTTTTCATCACAAGACAAGAGAGTGCCATTTGAGCCAAATAAACACAAAGTTGTTTCAACGACTCACTTGAACACTAGAATTGAGGTTTTGTATATTTTTATTGCCAACTCCTCACTAGTTTCGGTTGTTGCGTGATAAACATTTGCCTACAATATACAGCACATTGATGTCTATTAGTACATTGATGTCTATATCATCACATTGATGTCTGTTAGTACGTGCAAGACAAATATGCAAAGATGGCGTGAATCAAAAAGCAATTGAACACCCAGCATGACATGATGACACAAAAATATCTTCTAGAAAAGCTACTTGCCTCTTTCCCAGTAGAAATGCACCCATTAATATCTTTGAAAACCCCTCGATTTAGCATTTTGAAGAGGACCATCCTTGTCCTTGGGTCGATTGCCTACATACATGAAAAAGCAGTTCTAGAGGACCAAATGTTTAAAGAGCATCTGTCAATAAATAATGTATGTATGTATGTATATGTATGCAATGTGTGTGCATGCATACTTACATGCATGTGTGTGTGTTTGTATGTGTATGTGTATGTGTATGAATGAGTGCATGTATATATACATTCATAAGGTCAGAAAAATCTGAACTTACGAATTGAGAGATTTGAGAAAGAAATAATAGTGAAGAAGGACAAAGACAAAAACAAAGCATTTGAAAGATCAAAAATAAATAAACTAACAAACCTAGCTACTAAGGAGAGGAAATCAAAAGATAATATCAAACAAAGACTTTTAATTAAGACATTAACAAAAACAAAAAAACAAACAAAAAAAACAAACAAAAAATAAATAAAACAAAACAATAAACAATAAACTAAAAACTTAAAAAAAATAACAAAAAACTAAAAACAAAAAACAAAAACAAGAAAACAAAACAAAATAATTAAAGAAACTTTATTTTATTTTTTATTTTTTTCACACACACACACACACACAAAAGCATACACACACTTCTTAATAAGAACTTAAACCTTTTGAGCTGAGATACTAAACAACGACATAAAATAGCAAAACAGAGAACTGTAAACTTGTATACACGTGTATGTTTTGCCTGTGTGACAAGTATACATACATACATACACATTGCTCAAAAAAAATTTCTAAGAAAAGCATAATGTTCAAACTCAAAACCAAGAATCTCCAACTTCAGATGACTCCTTACATAAACCTTACTTGCTCAACAGTTGCCCGATCAGCCTTCTCAGAGACTCGGTTTCTGTTCTCTGCAATCCGTCGAACGCTTTCACGAATAGCTGTGCTGACAGAGTTTGACATTCCCACTGAAGACTTGGGTTCCCATTCCTAGAAATGCATTCACAAACAAGAATTTGCATGACCTTACCTTAACATGTAACTGCTATTTACAAGTGCATTGAAGCTTAGCCATGCACAATAATTGTTGAAATCAAAAAAAGAAGGCAAATATGCAGACCTGCACTGGGCCAACATTGATGTGGGAAGTGTATTTCTGATATTGATTGCTGCGAGATTGCATTGAGCTCTGAGAACTTAATGAGCCTCCATGCGCATTAGGGCGATTTTGCAAGGAGAATGATGCCTTATAACCTGTTGATAGTTGGCTGCCCCCCCTTGATTGCAAATCTGCATGGACAAAGCAATTTGTCAAAAACATTTAATCCAACGCAGAAAACATACACACAGCAATGTTGATCAAGTATGCTCTAAGAAGTGTACAAATGTGCTTAGGGTGGAACTTCAGAAGAGAAACCTCCAATAGGACCCACCACAATATCACACAACAGTAGCTCACCCCTGCCCCCAAAAACAACAACTAGCACACAATGAAACGTGAAAAAGTGGCCGGGTGGGGGCATCTCACTGCTATTACAAACATACAACCATTATTTCGATGTAGCCCATCAAAGTCTTGATCCTTACACACTAACAAGTACATAAATACACAAAACAAGAGATACACCTTTCAACTCATAAGCAAGATTTGATTCTCGAATTGCTAGTACAGACTCAAGCCAAGCTATTTAGATTTCCAGTCATGTAAACAATTTGATACTAAAAATCTCTGGGCCTACATGAGAAAAAACAAAGTGACAAAAGTCGCGGCCACGGTTGCAACAAGACGCATTTCAAATCCATGTCTTCCATCTTTTCTATGTTTTTGGTGATAGTAAACCATACCGTACACCGAAAAAAAGCATACCTGCATCTCAGTTTGCACAGTACCAGTGGCTCCAAACCCTTGCAAATGCTGATTTGTGCTTGGAATTTTCCCTCAAAGGGATCTTTGAGACTTGTGCACCCACCCAGTTTTCAAAGTTGGTAGCCTCAATTTTGGCTGATTTGACCTTTTTTACTTTTTAAGGAATCATGCAAACTAGGGCATTTTTGCAAGGCTTCCCTATTCTTCACCATGCCTCGCACTTTGTGTATGTTCTATACTTCTATAGGGTATGCTAAGTGTATCACTGCCAAAATTTTGATTCTTTTGGGACCTGTATCCCCCTGTATGAAGTGATTGTGAAACGTTTGAAAGAGGTATGAAACGTGAAACATGAAATGTGTTTCATGAAATGCCTGGCAACTATGATTGTGAGATAACCCATCAGGGACAAGCTGCCCGGAATGACCCAAAAGCGAATAGCTAGGAGCACACAGGGGGTAGAGCAGGCAGACACCAGCATGGGCATGGGCAGCCACAGGTGCAGAAATCTGTCTTTTGTCAGCAGCAAGGTACCTCAGCCCCTCATTAGCCAGCGTTCTGCCTGTGTAGAGAGGTTCTCAGTGTGACTTGTTTAGTTTTTAGATCTTGGCTAGTTTAATTGGTTTCCTTCAGTTTCCAGCCTTGCCATTTAACCCTATGGCTGTCGGAATGGGCAGTGGAAATGAGACAAACACCTGAGAGAAATGAAACGCAGAACTGCTGAGAGAGAAACGCTGTATAAACTCTGCTATATACACTATATCCCGTAGAAGAAGTGTGGGGGGCAAGTGCCCAATATATATGGGCAAAGCGACAGCAGTCGGCCACTGCAAAACAGGCCGACATGCCCCAATAAAAGGCCACAACTAGGCCTGGCCCAGCGGGCCAGCAAAACAACCTAGTCAGCTGGCCCACGACCAGCACCACCTGGTCGGCCATGACCAGGCCTGGTCAGCCAGCAACAGACGGGCCCTCCTGGCAGCAATCAACTACAGCCGACCAGGGAAAAAGCTACAGCACCCCCCGCGAGTGGAAAAATATGGACAATGGGGGAAAAATGGAGAAAGCTCAAACACGGGTGGGCACACCCACAACAATGGCCCTCACTCCCTACTGAGTAATATGGTACAGACAGGAGATGACTGCTAACACCCCCTCTCAGCTCTTGGATGTGGAACCAACCCCAGTGGGCTGGAGTGCTGATGGAGCATCTGTTGAGGTAGAGGCTTCGTGAAGAGGTCCGCCACATTGTCCTCCATCAAACAAAAGATAAGCAAGATGTCACCAGCCAAAATCTTCTCAAGAACAAAGTGATATTGTGTCTCTATGTGCTTGGTCCAGGTATGGAAGACCGGACTCAGTCCTTCGTTCCCCCTCCAGTGTTATAAAAGAGTCCAAGATCCTTCATACCCTGCACATACCACAAGATCCACAATCCTGCGTCCCAATGAGTCTTCTTAGGTGTCTGCATAAATGAGCTCAACAGCCGCACTGGAAAACTCAAGTCCAATCTGGTGTTCAGCAACCAAATCAATGAACCAACAAGCTTCCAATACAAGGAGGCATCAACCTGCTCACAAGGATCATGAACAGTAAGTTTGGAATTCGGGTCCATCGGAGATGAAATAGGCTTGTCCCAAAGGCCTCTAACAACTCATGAACATACAGCTGCTGAGAAACAAAGAACCCCCTCTGGATCTGCCAAATCTCCAATCCCAAAAAGAAATGACGTAAGCCTAAATCCGTCATCTCAAACTCCTCTCACAAGGCAACCTTCGTCACAGCTATTTTCTCCACATGATTGCTAGTGAGAATACGATCATCCACATAGATGATAATCAAGGTGACTATACTACGTTCTCAAAAGAGATACAAGTTCGGATCTGCAACTGATCTCTGGAAACCCTTTCTAAGAAAGAAAGAATCAATCTTCTGGTTCCAAGCCCTGGGAGCCTATTTAAGACCATACAAGGCCTTCCGTAACCTATAAACCATACCTTCTAATCCCAAAACCTCAAAGCCTAGAGGTTGCTCAACATACACCTCCTCCTGCAAGTCACCATTCAGGAACGCAGATTTCACATCCATCTGATACACTGGCCACTGTTGAGAAGAGACGGGGGAGAAAATATATGAATCCTGGTCATCCTAGTTGTCGGTGCAAAAGTGTTCTCATAGTCGATGCCAAGCCACTGAGCATAGCCCTTAGCCACAAGTCTAGCCTTGTGCTTGTCCACGGACCCATCGGACATATACTTGGTCTTGTAGACCCACTTAACACCAATGACTAACCGTTTTGACAGCCTCGAAACCAACTCCCAAGTTCTATTCTTCTCTATGGCTTCAAGTTCCACTTGCATGGCTTTCCTCCAAGTCTCATGGGAAAGAGCTTCCTTAACTAAAGTAGGCTCTTTGTCTCGAATGATACGAGACATCAATGCATAGTTCACCTGTAAAAGCTCCTCTAATTGACTTTTATCACGAACACTGTGCGATCTTTGAGGTCCATCCTCCATGGTACACTCAGAGGGTGTAACATGCGGAAGCTCTGAGAGTCTTCTTTCAGCCCTAAACACTCTTGAGAACCATCTGATGCAAAAACGCAGGTATAGAGAGAGAAGTGCTGGAAATTCAGTATATTTCTATGATACAAAAAGGTACATATCTTGCAGCCCTTGGCTGCCTTCTTGAAAAGGTGGTAAAACACCAAAACCTGTCCCCTATGGGACCTCTAGTGATCCCAACCCCTAGTGGGTTTGAATGCCTAAAACAATGAGTACTTGGGCCTTTTTATAGGTCCCTTGGACAAAGGGTAGACTGGCCGACTGCTGGTCGGCCAGTATTAAATGCGTTAAATGCTTAATAATTCAGCCGACTTGGTCCTCTTCCTTGATCTTGATGCGCCTGATGCTGCCCCTGTTTGCTGGTTCAGCCGACCACCTCCATGAGCAGCCGACAGTCCCTTATGTGCAGCCAGCACCAATGTCTTGCAGCCCATACACCTTCTGATCTTCAGCTTGTTCTCCACGCCAGTCTACACTGCCACAAGTGCTCTGTACTCCTTCATCTTGGTTCTACTCTTTATCTGGCTGCCTCTTCTGGATCTAGCCCTGAGAATGTCCATGGCATCTGTGATGCACATGACATCCCCCTCTGCTAAACTTGATGACGGGAATCCAACCTGCTCTTGGATGACTGTCATCATCCCAATCCTGTCCCGAAGTCCCTCTGTCATCATCCAATCTTGGCAACCCTTTTTCTCTGAAAATCCGGTCTGCTCTCCAAACCACCTTGTCTCTGATGAAGATCTATGCATCTGGTCTTCCTCTAGTCCACAATCCATTCGTGCCCTGACTCCGAACACCGTCTTGGTCTTTATTCCTGGAACTGAGTCTGGCACTCTCACATCACCCTTGGAGGATCAACCTCCCTTGGGACCGTTACCTGAGAACCTATCTGGCTCACGGAACTGCCATCCCCATCTGGCACTGTGGAACACCACCAACAAACCTCTTGGGAGTTCTTCCCGATCTGTGTTCCCGCCTTGGGCTTCGAATCCGTGTACTTTCCTGTACCTTGGACCTGTACACCATCATATGGGACTGAATCAGTGTTTAGCTTGGCTGAGCTTGATGCTCTGATACCAATGTAACATGCGGAACCTCTGAGAGTCTTCTTTCAGCCCTAAACACTCTTGAGAACCATCTGATGCAAAAACGCAAGTATAGAGAGAGAGTAGAGAGAGAGAGAGAGAGAAGTGCTGGAAATTCAGTATATTTCTATGATACAAAAAGGTACATATCTTGCAGCCCTTGGTTGCCTTCTTGAAAAGGTGGTAAAACACCAAAACCTGTCCCCTATGGGACCTCTAGTGATCCCAACCCCTAGTGGGTTTGAATGGCTAAAACAATGAGTACTTGGGCCTTTTTATAGGTCCCTTGGACAAAGGGTAGACTGGCCGACTGCTGGTCGGCCAGTATTAAATGCATTAAATGCTTAATAATTCAGCCGACTTGGTCCTCTTCCTTGATCTTGATGCGCCTGATGCTGCCCCTGTTTGCTGGTTCAGCCGACCACCTCCATGAGCAGCCGACAGTCCCTTATGTGCAGCCAGCACCAATGTCTTGCAGCCCATACACCTTCTGATCTTCAGCTTGTTCTCCACGCCAGTCTACACTGCCACAAGTGCTCTGTACTCCTTCATCTCGGTTCTGTTGGGTTTTATGCTGTGTATGCACCCACAGGAGTGCTAGTGATCATCAGTAGGTTACTGGGGCACTTTTTACTTCAGTTAGTGGAGGTTTTTTCCCCCAGTTTAGTTCATTTTCACTTATATGCAGTTTATAAGTGTTTTGGTCCACCCGGCACATTTATGGCCGGTCATGTGAACACTTATCCTTTAGGGGTCACTATCATGTGGCTTGTACTTCACTTTTTTATTCATTGAAGCATATTGGGAGTCGTGTTCCTTCATCTCTTTGTTTTCCACGCCTGTTTGAGCTAGTGAAAACCCTAACCCTAATCCTTCTAAGTCTTCATTTGGTATCAGAGCATTGAAGCTCAGCTCAAGCCCTGTCCGTACACTATCAGCATCAGCTGCCCGTACACCTGTGCGCCGTACTGCTTCCGTACCTGACATCGCCATCGTACTGTACCAGCCGGTAAACAGTCAGCACCGACTGTACTTGTCAGCGCCGCCTTCATCAGTACCTGTCTGCAGTCACCTTCAGTTCTGTACAGAACAAGTCGACTGTACCTGTATAGTACAGTCAACTGTACTTGTTCCTGTGGTGGACTGTACCTGCAGTACTGCTGCGTACACCTCAGTACAAGACTGCGCCGCCTTCAGCTACACCTCTGCGTCTGCTGCCCGTACATACAGTAAGCGCCGCCTTCAGGTACTGTACCTGCCCAGACTGCGCTGTACCAGCCCCGTACACCTATCAGCGCCGACTTACAGAACTGCAGTGTATCTGTTCGCATTGTTCAAAACAGTGCTTCGTAAGAGTACATTCACTGTACTTCAACTGTACCTGCAGTCTATTCACATTGAAGTCAACTTGTACCTGTCTGCTCAGATTCAGTACTGCTTTCGTACCTGCTTCCGTACAGCACCTCGACTGTAGTTGCTGTGTACCTGCACAATACAGTCGACTGTACTTCTGCTCAGCACAGAAGTGGTAAGCATTACATATTTTGAATATTGGGCATTTTTATTTTCTCTGTGAAAATATACAGGCACAACAGGCAGATTTTCTAGCAAGGAAATATACAGGTTTTTTGCACAGCTTGGGTGCAGCAAATTTTGGGGCATTTTGGCATTGTGTACGCCATTTGCTGCACCACTCAGTCATTGGTGCATTAAGCTGCACATTCAGAGGATTGAGAGTGCAGGCAGATTTGGGTAAACTGTATTCAGTGGAGTACAGTTGTTATCAGGGTTTTTGCTTTTGGGTTTTTTGGTAAACAGGTACAACATTGTGCGTAAAGCATAATGGCAAATCAACAGCAAAGTGATGTATTCACATATTTGTCTAAGGAAGACAAATTGGATGGCACGAACTACTCCTTGTGGAGTTTTATGCTGAAAAATGTGCTTGTGGCAAAAGGTCTTTGGGATTTCGTTAGTGGTGATGAACCACGTCCAGGTCCATTGGCTCCAGAGACTCCTCCCCAAGGGGGTGCTCGTGGACGAGGACAACAGGTACAGGCTCCAGGACAGCCATTGCCTGTTCAGAGAACAAATGCTCAAAAGACATGGGATGCCAGGGATGCACAAGCATTGTCACTCATTGCATTGTCAGTTCAGAGGTCCATTATACCTCATATTCGGTCAGCGGGCTCTTCACAGAATGCATGGGTGACTTTGGAGCAAATGTATGCTGCTCGTAATGAGGCTAGGATCTCATTTTTGAAAAGAGAGCTGGAAAATCAGAAAATGAATGAAGGAGATGATATGTCTAGCCACTTGAACAAGCTGCAGGATTTGAGAGAGCAACTCATCAATGTGGATGAGATTATTCCTGAGACACAGCTTGTGTCCACCATCTTGCACTCTTTGCCAAGATCTTACTTGGCTTTCCATACCTCTTTGAACCTCAGCATGAGGAATGCTGTTGAACCCCTCAAGTATCAGGAACTTGTTGCTCTCTTATTACAAGAGGAGCAAATGAGGAAGAATATGAATATGAACACAAATGCTGAACAAGCATTTACTACAAGTCAAAAGGGGAAAGGGAAATCTCAGCCAAAGAGTGCAAATCAAAATTCAGGTGATGGTGGTTCTTCACAGGATACCAAGAAAAGTGATGGACAGCCCAAGAAGAAGGGCAAATGTCATTATTGTAAGAAGCCAGGTCACTACATCACGGAATGTAGGAAGAGGATTGCCAAAGAGAAGGCAAAGGAAGCTGGGATGTCTGTTAATGATGCTCCTAAAGCTCCTCCAGAGACTGCTTCTTTTGTTGAGGACAGGGATTACTGTTTCTATACATGCAGCTATGATGCCTCTTGGTCTTCACAGGCACTCAGTATGACAGAGCATGCATGTACTTGGTATTTTGATAGTGGTGCCTCAAAGCATATCACATCTCGCAGGGATTTGTTTAGTCATGTTGGCCCTGCCCCTGTTGGCAAAACTGTTCAGTGTGCCAACAATGCTTCATATCCAGTGTGTGGCATTGGGGAGATTCAGCTTACAGCCATTGATGGCTCCATTCTCCGCCTTACAGATGCCTTATATGTACCAGGGATAAAGAAGAATTTGTTGTCCATTTCTTCTTTAGCACATTGTGGAATGCAAGTCCACTTTGATGATGATAAATGCATGGTCAGAGACAAAGCAAATGCCTTGACCTTGATGCTTACTGGTACATTATGTCATGGACTTTATGAGTTGGATGCATTTCAGCCAGTGGATCAGTCTGCTTATCATGCATTCACTCTTACTTCAGCTATGGTTGATGCAGAGTTATGGCATGCTCGCATGGGGCATGTAAATTTTGGTAGTCTTATGCTTATGCAACGACATAATATGTTTACAGATCTACCTCTCATGGAGAAGCCTCCAGATCACATTTGTGAAGGATGTATTTTGGGAAAAATGCACAGGTTTTCCTTCCCACGTGATCAGGCTCTAAGAGCAACTGCAAAGTTGCAACTTATACACAGTGATCTTTGTGGTCCCATGCAGACGAAGTCATTAGGTGGTTGCTTTTATTTTGCAACATTTATTGATGACTTCTCTCGTATATGCTGGGTCTATCCTTTGACACAGAAATCACAGGTATATGATGCATTTTTGGCCTTTATAGCACTTGCTGAGACAGAGTCTGGATGCAAGGTGAAGACTCTCCGTTCTGACCGAGGGGGGGAATATATGTCACATGTGCTGAATTCTTTTCTTGGGAGTAGAGGTATAAAACATCAGTATACTACTCCTTACACTCCACAGCAGAATGGGGTTGCAGAAAGGAAAAATCGGTCACTCATGGAGATGGCCAGATGTATGCTAAAGGCAAAAAGACTACCACATATCTTTTGGGTGGAAGCAGTAATGTGTGCTTGTCATATTTTGAATCGATGTCCCACAAAGGCATTGGTTTCTATTACTCCTTTTGAGGCTTGGCATGGCCGCAAGCCTTCTGTATCGCATTTTCGTATCTTTGGGTGCCTTGCATATGCACACATACCCAAAGAGTTGAGGAGGAAGCTTGATGATAAAGCCACAAAATGCATTTTTGTTGGGTATAGCCGTGAAAGCAAGGGCTACAGGTTATATGACCCACTATCCAGGAAGATATTTATCAGCCGGGATGTGATTTTTGATGAAAAATCAGAATTATCCATGGCTGGTTATGAGGCAAATCAGGCTGAAAATGATGTATTTGAAGGTCTTCTACCCATGGAGTTTCATTCCACAGTTGGTGATCCAACTCATGAGGGTAATGGACAGCCAGCAAATGATGTAGGTGGTGCAGAAATTCAGCAGCCAAATGAGCCAGAAGCTGAACCAAATATGGGACAGCAGGCACCACAGGTCAGACATATACCTAGATGGTATTTGAGGACACTACAGGACAGCCATTTAGAGGGTCCTCTTGCTGGTCGTACTCGTAGGGAGACAAGGACCAATGAGCATGCACACATCATGGATTTGAATCTGGTTATGGCAGCCAGTTTACAGGATGATGATGAGCCTGATTCGTTTGTGGATGCACGAGATAATGTGCATTGGAACAAAGCCATGCAGGATGAGATTGATTCTATTAAAAAGAATCAAACATGGGATTTGGTTGATCTGCCCAAAGGCAAGAAAGCCATTGGTACTAAATGGGTCGACAAGTTGAAAAGACATGCAGATGGATCCATTGACAGGTACAAAGCCCGTCTAGTTGCAAAGGGCTATGCACAGAAGAAGGGCATTGATTATGAGGAGACATTTGCTCCTACATCCCGTATGTCGACACTTAGGTGTGTCATTGCATTGGCTGCACATCGTGGTTGGGTTGTTCACCAGTTGGACATAAAGACTGCATTCCTACATGGGGACCTCGAGGAGGAAGTTTATGTATTTCAGCCCATGGGATTTGCAGAACATGGTCATGAGGGGAAAGTATGCAGGCTGAAAAAGGCCTTGTATGGTTTAAAACAAGCTCCACGAGCTTGGTATGCAAAAATAGATGCTTTTCTACTCACTCAGGGATTTGTGAACAGTCCATCAGAGACCACTTTGTATGTGAAGAAAGAAGAGACAGATCTGCTGGTCATCAGTCTTTATGTGGATGATCTCTTGCTCATGGGATCAAATGATGACAAAATTGCAGCATTTAAAGAGATACTGCAACAGACATTTGACATGTCTGACTTGGGCCTTGTACATTACTATTTGGGCATACAGTTTGTGCAGGATAACAGAGGCATTGGGTTGTTGCAATCACGTTATGTTGCTAAACTTCTGGAGAAGTTTAAATTTCAGGATTGCAAGCCTATTAGTACTCCTATGGAGCCTGGGATGAAACTGTCACTACAAGATGACAGTGTTTCCTTTGATGCCACTACATATGCTCAGGCTGTTGGGTGCCTCATATACTTGTGTAATACAAGGCCAGATATTCAGTATGCAGTCTCTCAGTTGAGCAGATTCATGCACAGCCCACGGTTGTCACATTGGCAAGCTGTGAAGCGTGTATTCCGTTATTTGCAGGGTACCTTGTCTCTTGGGTTGCTTTATCCTGAGGGGGGTGACATGCAGTTACATGCTTACAGTGATTCAGATTGGGCTGGTGATTTTGATACCAGACATTCCACTAGTGGGAATTGTTTCTTTCTTGGCGCTTCATGCATTTCTTGGCTAAGCAAGAAACAGACCACAGTGGCCACTTCATCTTGTGAGGCAGAGTACAGAGCAGCCTACACTACTACTGTTGAGTGTGTTTGGCTGCGTCGTCTTATGACTGATATGGATATTTCAGTGGAGGAGCCTACACCTATCTATACTGATAGTCAGAGTGCCATTGCTGTGGCCAGGAATCCTGTGTTTCATGCTCGCACGAAACACATTGAGATTCACTATCATTTTGTTCGGGAGAGACTCCAGGCAGGAGATATCAGTCTGATCTACTGTCCTACAGATCAGAATGTGGCAGACATCTTCACCAAAGCATTACCACGTCCGAAATTTGAAGCATTCCGCAATGCTTTGAATTTGTTTCCTTTTGGTGGATGATGTACAGTGATCACATATCACTCCAGGGGGAGTTTGTTGGGTTTTATGCTGTGTATGCACCCACAGGAGTGCTAGTGATCATCAGTAGGTTACTGGGGCACTTTTTACTTCAGTTAGTGGAGGTTTTTTCCCCCAGTTTAGTTCATTTTCACTTATATGCAGTTTATAAGTGTTTTGGTCCACCCGGCACATTTATGGCCGGTCATGTGAACACTTATCCTTTAGGGGTCACTATCATGTGGCTTGTACTTCACTTTTTTATTCATTGAAGCATATTGGGAGTCGTGTTCCTTCATCTCTTTGTTTTCCACGCCTGTTTGAGCTAGTGAAAACCCTAACCCTAATCCTTCTAAGTCTTCATTGGTTCTACTCTTTATCTGGCTGCCTCTTCTGGATCTAGCCCTGAGAATGTCCATGGCATCTGTGATGCACATGACATCGGGATACTCCGTAACACCTGACTCCCAAATGGTATCTAACAACCACTTTGGTACCCAAACAGAACACGAAGCCTCCTGCTGTTGCTATGGCACATCTCCAACCTCAGGCTCACTGACTTGAGGCTCGCTAGCTGGAACAATAGCCTGGGAATCATCCTCATACTCATCTGGTTCTCCAAGAAGTGGTGGCTCCTCAACAGTGGAAGCTGGAACATGCTCATCAAGGACAACATCTCTGCTGACAACAACCTCATTCCGCACTGGGTCATATAACCTATAGCCTTTGGAAAGAGAATTATATCCCACAAATACAAGCTTTTGGGACTTCGAGTCGAGCTTCCCTCTCTGCTTCTTTGGAATGTGAACATAGGCATCACTCCCAAACATATGGAAATGGGAGACATCTGTTTTCCTGCCAAAACAAGCCTCATACCGAGTCATCTTTGGTACTAAAGTCGTTGGAGATCGGTTGAGGGTATAGACAGTTCTCCCCGAAGTGGACGAGGAAGATCACGACGCTCCAACATCGTCCTCACCATCTCCACCACAGTCCGGTTTTTACACTCAACTACTCCATTCTCTGAAGGCGAACCTGTATTAACCAGTTTCCGCTTGATGCCATGTTCCGCACTAAAGCATTAGAAGAGAACTCCCCTCCTTTGTCAGCCTGAAGAGTCTTTACCTGCAATCCAGACTCCTCTTGGAAAGAAATAAACCCATGTAAATCTGCTACAATCATCCACAAGCAGCATAAAGTACAAAGAACCTCCCAAGGATGGGGTCTGCATAGGTCCACACAAGTCAGTGTATACCAACTCCAAAGGTTTCGAAGCCCGCCTAGTAGCCTGCTTCGAAAAAGACTCCCTATGCTGCTTCCCACAAATGCAAGAACTGCAATGTCCCTACTTGCTGCCAAGCCATCCACCATCTGGTCCCAGAAAGCCCGCCGCAGCGTATCCACATTCAAGTGGCCAAAATGGAAATGCCACAAATCACCGAGCTGAGTACCTATAAGAGAAGCGAGTGCTTAGAGTCTATAAATCCCACTCTCCACTCCGCCTTCCCAAACAACTTGGCGTGTTATTTTGTCCCGGAAAGCAACAAAATGCTCATCAAACTCCACCTCCATACCAGTCTTGCAAACCTTATGCGCTAACAAAAGATGAAAGCCAAGAGATGGGACATAAAGAACTCGGAAGCTCCCTCTACCATCGGGAACGATCTCCAGCGTGTCCTCAGTGTGAATCGGGATAGTGAAATTGTCACCAATAAAGATGTGATCTGTTTGCCTTCAAAGATCCTGTAACAACTCAACTCTTGGGAAGGAGTCATGTGCCTAGAAGCACCATTGTCTAGAATCCACTCCCAAGTATCCCCAATGATGAGAGACTACACCTGTGAGGACTTCCCTTTGCCCTTGTTGTTGTTGTTGTTGTTGCGGCCTTTTGACCGTCGCCGCTAGCCAGTGAAAGCCTCGGAACCTCCGCCCGCTCTTCCTGGTTGAAAACCATCGACACAAGCTCCTCCCATGTAATGGTGATGATTAAAGAAGAATAGAAAGCTAAGTACTAAGGAGATAGATGAGACAGCAAGGTGATGGCCATGTCCTCTAATGATATCTCTTTCTCAGCCTGAAGAACCTCCTGCTGAAGAGCCTGGAGTTTGTTGATGTGCTCTCGCATTGTCGAAGACTTTGCAAGATTCATCACTCGCATCTACACTTTCAAGAAAATCCTCTTCATGGGCGATACCCGATTGTACAAAGAAGCCAAGTGTTGCCAAATCCCTCGAGCCAGCATCATGTGTTTGACGTGGTTGATCACTTGGGGTGTGCAATTGAGGAAGAACAAAGAACGCCAAAAGGCATTGACACGATCCCACAACTGTGCCTGGGCCTCCCGTTCTTTCGTAGTGGATAATGAAGGTTCCTCCTCCTCCAACTCTGCCCTTGGAACTCCAACTATGATGAAATCAACCAAATCATATGACTCCAATACAGACTCGAACATTACCTTCTAGATGCCATAGTTGTTTTCGTCCAACTGTCGGTCCACCGGGAACGTCGGGAGGGTGGGGAGCTTCACATGTTTCTCTGCCATCTCGAGCAAATCTACCATCTCAGGGGTTCACAAGGTCTTGTGAAGGGAGGGTGGGTGGGAAAAAAAAATGAAGAAGAGGTTGCACCTCAATGCAAGGTGGCTGTCCACCAGTGATGCCTTCTTCTCCACATCCCATGCGACCCAAAATCACTCCAATCAGCACCAAGCGCAGCAATCCCAAATGCTCTTACTGTCTTCAAAGCTTCAAGCCACCTGGGCAGCAGAAATGAGACAAACACCTGAGAGAAATGAAACACAGAACTGCTGAGAGAGAAGCACTGTATAAACTCTGCTATATACACTATATCCAGCACAAGTGGTGTGGGGGGTTAAGTGCCCAATATATATGGGCAAAGAGGCAGCAGTCAGCCACTACTAAACAGGCCGACATGCCCCAACTAAAGGCCACGACTAGGCCTGGCCCAGTCGACCAGCAAAACAGCCTAGTCAGCTGGCCCACAACCAGCACCACCTGGTCGGGCAGCATACAGACAGGCCCTCCTGGCAGAAATCAACTACAGCCGACAAGGGAAAAAGCTACAGCACCCCCATGACTGGAAAAATATGGACAATGGGGAAAAATGGAGAAAGCTCGCACGCGGGCAGGCACACCCACAACAATGGCCCTCACTCCCTACCGAGTAATATGGTACAAACAAGAGATGAGTGCTAACAATGGCATCATCAGGCATAATGCTTAGCCTAATAAGCTTCATTCTCAGGCATAGTAGAGGGCACGCATGGGACTGACGTCCGCTAATGGTCTGGCTCCAGTGGACGTTCCGACACGAGGCGACATGAGGTTCTCCCATAGTGAGGACTTGGAGTTGGGAAAGGTCCCTCTTGACGATTCCATGATAACCAAGCCACATATCATGTGGTTCAGGTTCTTTTCTTTAATTCGCTTACAAGGCTGCCACAACAGGCCATCAAGAAGATAAGTAGATAGAAAACTGTCCCAGTACTCATGATAGGATGTCCATGCCTTATCTACTGCGAGAAAGAAGCTAAGTAAGTGTGACAGTAGGCAAACTTGTAGCCTTTAGTGTTCCTGGGCACTCCACAGCCTACGTAGTTCCTGGGCTTCCAGAAGTGACGAATACTCATCTGAAAGCCTCATGAAACTGGGCTATGCCTGTAGTAATAATCTCAAATTGGCACATTATGCATGTGCACTGGGTTGGTTTGTGAGCACAAGTTCTATTCCACTCATATTTTCTATTCCACTCATATTTCCTTTTGTCCATTTGCCAAGGCAATTCTCCCCACATGTAATTTTCCTTGAAGACTACAACTTGTAGACACTTACACGTAAGCTTTTGCCTCTCCAATATTCATAGCTTTGCCTCCTGGATTAATGCAAAAATGAGTGGAAGATTTCTTAAAAGCTGGTATTTTGATTTGTATCATACTAATCACACTCTTGAGATGCCCGCCATGCCATCTTCATCTTCTCTGATCACAATCGCATTGTAAGATGAGTCCTTTGCAGCTATGGATGTTCTGAAGGATTGTAGAAGCTCAAGCTTGTGTGAAGAGCAGTGCACATGTGAGCCACACCAGATGAGACAATTTGCAACTTAGCATGGCCCAGGTAGCAATTTAATGTTATATCTCAATGCTCAGAATCACAACAAGCTCCACCCTTAAGATGTCCGGTTTGCAATGTCTACTGCCATCAAGCCTGATAGGTGGATTGACTGTGTCATCAAGTCTCCATTCCTTCACGCTTTTTCATAGCTTATTTGCAGACATGAACTACAGAACAATTCAGAAAAACAGGCAGTAGCTGCAAAGATCCTTACCGTCACGGAGATCCAACCAGTCGAGGGCGCCCATGACTTCTTCTTCTTCTTCTTCTTCCTCTTCTTCTTCTTCGACTTCGTCCGAATAGTCCCCAACCTCCTCTGCTTGAAGGCCAGCGTCGTCGCTGTTCTTGCTAAGGTCCACCTTCTCCATAGGGTCTGTCCAAAACCCTAAACCCTGCACCTTGATATCGCGACAAGCGTTTTATCTCTTGCGGCTCAAAGAGAAGGGTGTCGACGGGCCCTAGCTACAACAGGCGGCGGACGCAAACAGCCCCGTTACAGACAGACTGCCCGGACATCGATCACCTTTCGAACAACCAATGAGAATGCACGGTGGGCGTTGCCTGTTGGATGCCCATGCCAGTGTATTGCAAGCCCAAGCGACGGAGCAATGCCTTTGGGTGCCCTAGCAGTATGTAAAGGAGGATCAATTTGTTCACACATGCACCTTGACCCACTGCAATCGTCGAGTCTCCTCGTCTCAAAACGTTACAGGTCTTGTGAATCTAACTAGATTCCTCGTGTCAAAAAAATAGGAATTACTGTCATTATGGGTGGTACAATCAAATCAACGTACCTGACTCATGGGGGATGTTCGATGCCCTTGTCTAGCTCTAGTCTAAGTCAGTACGATATTCACTACTAACCAAGTTGATACATGCAAATGAAATTAAACTTACAAATGACCACATTAATTAAATGAAGAGTTACGTGTTGGTCGCCTTCTTGAGTTGAGTGTGAGCAAGTTCTTGTGGCTCCGCAAGAGTTCTTATGCAACTGCTTTGCTTTGGTGCTCTTATCTCACTAAGGTTGGTGGTGAGGCTTTGTTTTTGTTGATTTCTTTTGCCACCCATATGAAGGAATTACCTTCATTTAGGCACCAATATGGAGGAATTTCCTTCATGATACCCTTGAGCATAGAGCAGGCAGGAGTCCATGTTTTATGAGCCTCTTGGGAATTAGTACCATTGCTATTGAGGTTTCTTCTTTTGTGCAATCTTTGAGTGTCGTGAATTTCTTTGAAATCCACACTTTAGCATTACCTTCATACAAGTTCATTGGAACTCACAACATTTGAGTTGGTAGAGGTTGTCATCGTGCTCTTATAGGGTTTTTTGGTAGTTGGGTACCCTTCCTTCTAGACTTCTTCTAAAATTTGCATTGGGTATGTACGGATGGGTTGGCAAGGGAGAGCCAAATTGGATTTGTGCGATGAAGGGACCTAGGGAATTGCACTCGTTAGCATGGAGTATATACATGTCCCACTCATTATAGGGAGTAGCACCTAGACATGGAAAGACTGCCATGAAACCTTAGGCATAAGCTCCAAGAAGCCCCAAGAAGACAACTAAAGATATCAAAAAGGGTACAATCGCCTAAACCAAGGTCACTTATATAGTGCCTAGCCATTTCACATTAGCTAACAATATGTCCATGCCCCAAATCTATGCTCAACAAACCCAAGGTCCATGTGCCCTTATCCTTTCCATTTGACCTCAAGGGTCATACGACTCATGTGCATGTGCATATATAATTGCTTCATTACAAACCATCCCCTCCTACAATGATTTCGTCCTCGAAATCAAAGGGTGGCCATACACAAAAGACACATACAAAGTCTATATACAAAAGCCAAAAATCACATCTAAAACTAAAAGTCAGTGTCGTGGAAGACCAACACATGAGTCGTATGACCCCTAAGGTCAAATGGAAAGGATAAGGGACTCCCGTTGACGATTAACCGACGATTAACCTAATGAGCCTGAATCAAATGGAAGTCCCAAGCCATGTGAAATCCAAGACAATGGCTTTCCAACCGCCTAGGTTGAATGGAAAGTGTAGAGAACCAATGTCGATGATAAAGCTAGATGTCCCGCTTGGATCAAAAGGAAATCCGAAGCATGCAAACTCCAAGACAATGGCTCCATGGCGATCTCAATCAAATAGAAAAGATAAGGAACCACCGTCGACAGCGAAGCTAGCCGTGTATCCTCCAGGATTAAATGGATGTGCATGGTGTAGCCGTGTATCCTCCAAGATCAAATGGATGCGCATGGCGCACATCTTAGGCCTCCGAAGCCGATGTGTAAAAGTAGCTCTTTTGTCAAAATGAAATCTCAAATACAGGGGGAAGCTATCAAGCCCATCCTCACAAACAATCAGAGCGTGAATCTAGCATTGAAGAGATCCACTAAATGAGCTCGAAACTCCTGGCCGGAATGTCAAACGGTCCTAGCACAAAAGAACCATCGTGTAGACCAACACTATGATTTGTCGCAAGTGCATGTAAATGTCGAACCACAGAATCATCAACCATACATCTCAATTGGCATGGAATTTACCCAAAGAAAAGTGTCTTGGCTCCAAAGAACATAGGATCATGTTGACACCCGTGGAGGCCAAATGAACACAACTCGAGGTAGGCATCATGCAAGTTCAAATGTGAATCAATACCCTCATCCCATGTAATTCCACTCGAACGATCGATGGCATGATCCAGTGCATCTATGTGTGTATAAACATGATCCCAACTATGCAACATATCCCCTACTAGGTCAATCTGTTTAATAATTGGATGCAGGGAAAAATTGGAGTCAAATGAGAAACTCTCTAGATTCGTATGCATCAACCTGCCTCTCCTACGAGGCCTCACCTCAATAAAGTCCACACTACTCTCATACACAATGCCTGACTGCTCTAATATGTGCACTAGATCCACACAAACGTTGCCAGCAGGTAGGCTTTGAGAACTAGGAGTAGTGGTAGTGGTTGAATCTTGAATGTCCCCACATGTGGAAGTCCTAGAAGAACCCCATAAGTATGTTGTGAGCCCATATGTGAAGTATCACTAAACTCGTGTGCTATAATGGATGTGTCGCTAATCGAATGCACACTATCCTTTAGAATGCTTCCATGATCAACTAATGTATCCACATGATTCATAGGAAGGAAGATAGGCATAAAAATATCAATGCTCAGTGTGCTTGCTGCTGCTGTCTCTGTGCTCGAGATCGCGCCCACATGATCTAACTCACACACATCATTATCACATGCATCATCAACAAGTACATATATGTGCATGTGTATCATCATGTGCACATGTATGAATATCATCATGTGTGTGTATGTGTGGTACATCATCATGTGTATGTGTATGAGATACATCATCATAGGTATGTGGGTGTGATACATCATCATCATCATCAAAATTTGTGTCGGTGTAGTTTACGTCCTCGGGGACATAATCATAACGACTCAAGAGTGTTGGACACTCATGAGTGTTGGACACTCATGTAAGACACTCATGAGTGTTGGACACTCATGTAAGACACCCAAAGAAGAATCATCCCATGCAAACAATGCCGAACCATCTCTGTGGAGATAGCCAAGGGATGAAACAATGAAATCCCCATGTGCGGACCATCTGGCACATACATCCACCTCATCAAACAAATGCCTTGAATAAATAGGCATCAATTTCTTGGGCTCAAAAAGCACCCGTGGCATGAATAGGCTGCCTCGTCATATTATGAAGTTGACGAATGAGGGTCTAAAGGCCTAAGCCTCGAAGTGCCAAAAGTATGTGTAAATGCAACAAAAGAAATATGATCCGTGACACGAAATGGTAGCTGATAATAACGGGCATAGAGCCACGAAGACAATGCACGAGCAACCCTCCTAAGATCAGGAAGATGGTAACATAGTGATGTCAATGACGAGATGGGGTGTAGAGTATCAACCGAATGAGGGGTAAAAATAGTAGGAATAACCCATCATGAAGCATGTGAACACACCTCACAAAACACAAGGTGTATAAGGCGTGTGAACCACAACGTGTGAACAAGCCTAAATAATGCACCAATGTGCGTGAATCAAACCCATAATGCACCAAAGTGTGTGAGCAAGGCCAACAATACTCCAATGAGCATGAATAAATGCTAAAGTGTGTGAACACCCCACACAACACAAGCCGTGTGAACAAGCCCCAATAAAGCACCAATGCACATCAACAACACTAACCAAGACTCAAGACAAGCCCCCACCATAACACACAAAATGTAATCACATGTGAGCAGACTCACAATCACACTCAAGCATGTGAACACCCCAAGGTAAATGGGCAGTGTAAATAGACAAGGTCCAAGGTCCAAGTGTGATTGGGCAAATCCGGAGAGGTTTTAGATAGAGAGGGTTAGGGTGGACAAGATGTGTAAAAGATAAAAATAACCCTAGGGTTTCCAAAAGTTATTTTAAAAAAATGAAACACTTCTTCTCTCTTTTTCTCTCACATTGGCAGCCTTTTGTTGGAATTAGGGTTGCAGGAAAGCACACAAAGCTTGGAGAAGAAGAAGCAAGAATGCACACAACACACAATGTATTAGATTGTGTCAATGTACAAAAGATGGGTTAGCCCTAGAATGATGGGCGTATATACAAGCCGGGGGGAAAAACCTCCTAAAGAGGGAAAAAGTGCCCCGACGGTCCTAAGTGTGTTCACACACATCACTGCCTATATATATGGCAACAAATCCCCCCTGGGAGTGATGGTGTGAACGAGAGTTGGCACTCATGTATAGGGAAGTGCCATGCCCGAAGTAGATCAATCCACAAAGGGGAGCAAGCCCAAAGCTTTGCGGAAAGCTTCGAACTTCTCACGAGAAAGCACCTTTGTGAAAAGATCAATGCGCTCTGACTGTCAGTGTAGATAGAGGTGGCAGACTCCTGTCCAACACCCAAGTCAGCCACATAAGCCGTCTGAGCCACACACACTCAACCGTAGCTGTGAAAGATGCGCTGTACTCAGCTTCACAACTAGAAGTGGCCACAGTAGTAGGTTGCTTCTTGCTCAACCAAGATATGCATGAGCTACCGAACGAGCATGAAACAAAAACCACTTGTCGACACTCTTGTGTCATAGCAACGAGCCCAATCTGAGTCCGAAAAAGCATGTAAATCTGGCGGCAACGATCTCCCCTTGGGATAAAACAGCCCAAGATGTATGGTGCCACTCAAGTAGCGAAAGATGCGTTTAACCGCCTTCCAATGCTAAGACCCTGGGCTATGCATAAACCTGCTCACCTGTGAGACTGCAAACTGAATGTCCGACCTCGTAATGCATACATAAATGAGGCAACCAACAGTCTGATAGAGTGTGCAATCAAAGTGATCTCCAGCATCATGAAGACTCAACTTCAAACCTGTCTCCATTGGAGTAGCAATAGGCTTGCAGTCTTCAAGGCCAAATCTCCGCAACAATGTCTCAATATACTTTGTCTGACACAAAGCAATACCTCCATCACACTGTTTAAATTGAATCCCCAAATAATAATGCAAATGCCCCAAATCTGACATCTCAAAAGAGGCATTCAAATCAGCCTTAAAATCAGCAATATGACTCTCATTTGGTCCTGTGAGCAGCATGTCATCGACATAGAGAGCAATGATTAGATGTACATCATCCACATGTTTAACATACAAAGTGCTTTCTGTTGGACTATTCTGAAAACCATGTGCAGTCAAATATGCATGTATCTCGTGGAGCTTGCTTTAAACCATATAAAGCCTTTTTCAACCTGCACACTTTGTTTTCCTGCCCTCTTTGAACAAAACCACGAGGCTGCGATACATACACCTCCTCATGCAAATCTCCATTTAAGAACGCAGTCTTTATGTCCAACTGATGTACATTCCAACCATTATGAGCTGCCAATGCATAAATGCTACGAATGGTAGTCATACGACAAGTGGGAGCAAAGGTCTCATCAAAATCAATGCCCTTTTCTTGAGCATGACCCTTTGCAACAAGTCTAGTTTTATAGCGATCAACACTGCCATCTGGCTTTCGTTTCAACTTAAAAACCCACTTACATCCAATGACCTTTTTACCAATAGGCAAATCACACAAAGACCATGTACCATTCTTTATTATAGCATCATATTCACTTTGCATTGCAGCCAACCAATTTTTTGATTTTTGTGCCTCATCAAATGAAAGAGGTTCTTTCTCTTCACACATACTAGACACAGCCAAAGCATAACAATCTGATGCATAAGAGGCATGCTGAAAACCTGAACGAGTACGACTAGACATAGGTGCATTAATTTTACTATCACGCAAGGTTTGCACCAACCATTTAGGCATACCTGTAGCCTGCTCATTTTCAGCCCTATCCTCATAAATTACATCCTGTAAATCTGCATCAGAAATAGGCTGATCTATGATGTCGTTTGAAATCTGCATAGGCTGAATATTTGCCTCATTAGGACTTACATTTGAATTCCCACTTGTAAACAGAGGCAACAACGTATCAAATACATCCCGTGAGCTCACACATGTCTCTTTGGTACATGATAACAAAGGCTGCACAGCATCTTCCACAAAAACAACATCTCGACTAGTCAAGATACGCTTTGACTACGGATGATATAATCTGTAACCCTTGCTCTTAGCACTGTAACCAACAAAAATGCATTTGGCAGCCTTATCATCCAATTTTCTACGTTGTTGCACAGGCACTAAAGCATAGGCCAAGCAACCAAAGACACGCAAGTGACCAATAGAAGGCTTCCTGCAATGCCAAGCTTCGTATGGAGTAACAGACTGCAAGGCCTTAGTGGGACACCTGTTGAGTACATATGCAACACACATGACAGCCTCAAGCCAAAACGCATGTGGCAAAGCTTGGCTCTTGACCATACATCGTGCCATCTCTATAAGTGACTTGTTTTTCCTCTCAGCAACACCATTTTGCTGAGGGGTATACGGCACTGTACATTGGTGTTTTATCCCACGACTAGCCAGAAATGTATCAAACTCTTTAGACATGTACTCCCCCCCTCGATCAGAACGGAGGGTGCCCACAGTACAATTGGATACATTTTCAACCATAAGTAAAAACTGTTTGAAGCATAAAAACACTTCGGACTTTGCCTTCAGTGGATATACCCATGCATGCCTTGAGTAATCATCAATAAAAGTCACGAAGTACAAGTGTTTACCAAATGGCGGAGTTTGCACAGGCCCACATACATCACTATGTACAAGTTACAATTTGCGAGTGGCCCGCACAAAACCATCCTTTGGAAACGCAGAACGCTACATTTTGCCCAAAATAAAGCCTTCACAAACATGTTTCAATGGTGCCTCAAGAGGGGGCAATGAAGCAACCATATCAAATTTCTGCAAACGCAGCAAACTAGCAACCATATTAAATTTCTGCAAACACAGCAAACTAGCAAAGTTCAGATGACCAAAACGAGCATGCCATAGTTTTGCATCTGAAATTGCCTTTTCATCAAAAACTACATTTGCTGAATCTTCCACACACTTGTCATAAGAATTGAGCCTATATAGCCCATGAAACAAGGTGCCAGATACAATAATCGTATCACCAGAAGTCAAATCATGAACAGTACATCTTTCATCCCACAAATTTGACTACAAGTCCAAGTCTTGCAAGCGCAGAGACAGACAATAGATTCTTCTTTATCCTCGCACATACAAAGCATTTGAAAGTGTGAAAGCACTGCCATCGCAGCAGTAAGCATAATTTTACCAACGCCCTTCACTGGGTAAGAAGTATTATTGGCACATGTGACAGTATTCCCATTAGGGATAGCCTCAAGACAAGTGAACATATCACGATGCGAGGTAATGTGCTTTGTAGCACCACTGTCAAAATACCATACATCAGAGTCAACAGAAACTGCCAAACATGCATCATGTACAGATGGGTCATACTGGCAATACACGCTAAACGCCCATTCTATATCCTGCACAACATTTGCAAAATCTGTATTTGTAGAAGCATCCGCTATTGTGGCTGCATTTGACTCTTTCTTCTTTGCCTCTTTAGCCTTTAGCTTAGGGCAATTCTTAATGACATGATCAGTTGCCTTACAATAGTTGCGCCTGATCTTTTTTTTTGCCTTTATCAAGAGCCTTCTCAGACCTATTGTTGCTACTTGTGGAAGGAGAAGAAGTTGCAGACCTACTAATAGGAGAAGAAACAGTGGAAGGGGCTGCCTTACCACTTCTTCTCTGCTGGGCAGCAACAAATGCCTGATTAACTACACGCTACCTAGCCCTGTTTTGCATGGACTGCGCTTCTTGCAAGAGCTTATTGACTAAAGTATCATACTTGACAACATCAGGTCTGTCCTTAGTAACAAGTCTCCACGTGGAAGTAAAAGTCTGATATGACTCAGGTAAAGCATCAAGAACAGTCTGCACAAGAGAATGATCAGGAATAATCTCACCTGCAGAAATCAACTGTTCCTTGAGATCTTTAATCTCAGCAAGAAAAACATTCATGTCATCATCTTCCTGCATAATCTTCGATTCTAGCTCTTTATGCAGGTAAGAGATTTTTACCTCGTTACGACCTGCATACAAACCAGCTAGAATATCCCAAGCATGTTTTGTTGTTTTAGCTGAACGAATATGTGGAGTGATGTTACGTTTGACAGAAAGTGCAATCAAGGCATGAGCTTGCGCATCTTTACCATCCCAAACGAGCTTGTTCAGCAGTGGGTAAAACAGCAGCAACAGTAGAGCTGCTAGAACCTACAACATCCTCAACAGATCCTACATCCACAGAACCTGGACGTACATCCATACCTTGCACAATGTTCCACACTCCTTTTGCAACCAAAACATGCTACATCATGTATGCCCAAAGTGGGTAGTTGCTGTCTCTATCTAGTTTGTTATCAGCAGACAACATGTGAAATACATCATTGCTGTTATCAGCCATGGCCACTGACTGCTGAAACTGATGCAAAAGCTACCTGTTAATGAGGCAAAGATTGAACAAAAAACAACTCGTGCTATGTAGCATGGTCCACAATAGAATATGTATGCCTGTTTTGCAGCAGACTGCACTGTCAAACCAAGAACCTCAGATGCAATTTCTGAGAATGCAAGGTCCTACGGGCTTATCTGCAGAGTATAGGGAACTGCATACGCTCGTGAAAGCTCACCTCAATCGGAGAACGTGAGTTAGAGGGTGATAGCGGCGTAGCCCTGGGAGCCGATGCCTACTCTGATACCAATTGTTGGAATTAGGGTCGCAGGAAAGCACACAAAGCTTGGAGACGAAGAAGCAAGAATGCACACAAAACACAATGTATTAGATTGTGTCAATGTACAAAAGATGAGTTAGCCCTAGAATGATGGGCGTATATACAAGCCGGGGGAAAAAACCTCCTAAAGAGGGAAAAAGTGCCCCGGCGGTCCTAAAAGTGTGTTCACACACATCACTGCCTATATATATGGCAACACCTTCTTTGTTTGAGCTCAAATTTTTTTCCCTTCTTTCTCCTCACGACGATAATGGCCACTTGCTGAGTTGAGGCCTAGGGTTGTAGCTTGCCTTGCTCCTTTTTTCAGTTGCACGCTCAACGCCAAGATTAATTGTTTGCCTAGATCTTCAAGAGCAATGAAGGCCTCCTTAATTGAAACAAAACTACTAAGGGCTAAGCTCAATGAAGCAAATTTAAATTTAAATTTTATTATTTTTTGTTCTACGTTGCCATGTATTTGAAAGTACTTGCTTGATTTGCCTAGCTTTTTAAGAGAGATGATGGTTGGCTATCTACTTCAACAAGGCAACGATGATGTTAATGATGCTTGTGACCCCTTGCCAACAGCCAACACTTGGCAACAATTTAACCTGCTCTATAGGCAATGGTGTTAATGATGCTTGTGAGACTCCAACTTTAAAAAAAATATATGTGAATGAAACAACCTTGTTCCCTCCACCCCAAACACAAGGTTGAACACGAATAGGAGCATCCCCTCTTCCTTCATGCAAAGGCACCATGGTAATTCTGCATGACAAATGCTAAGCTTTGAAAAAGGGCGACGAAGCACTCTACAACTGATGTGAGTTGAGCCTTTTAATCAAGTCGATGAAGCGCTCTTTGTGTTTTGTAAAACTTTACGTTGTGTGCTATAGTCTTCTTCTCTCTCCAATGTCCATGGATGAAGTTGTGCACGTTGTGATGTTGCCAGCAACTTCAAGAAGCAACGCACCTAGAGCTGCTCCGCTCACTTTGTGATTAGGTGGTCTCTATTATGCACTTGACTTGTTGCTTAGAGAAAGGTTCTCCTTATGATGATATAATGACATCTGTTAAATCGGCATTTGAAGGTTCCATGAAGGGTATTTTGGGATATAGTGAAGATGATGCAATGAAGGATGCATGGCTTTGATACCAACGCAATAAAGAGAATTCATGGCTCTGATACCAATGTAATAAAGATATCTATGGTTCTGATACCAATGAAATGAAGAGAACTCATGGCTCTGATACCAATGCAATGAAAAGATCTATGGCTCGAATACCAATGTAATGAAGGATCCATGGCTCTGATACCAATGCAATGAAGGGACCTAGGGAATTGCACTCATTAGCATGGATTACACACTTGTCCCACTCATCATAGGGAGTAACACCTAGACATGGAAAGACTGACATGAATCAGCCATGAAGCTTGGGCATAAGCTCCAAGAAGACAAGATGTCTATTATATATCAAATGATCAAGAAGATATTAAAATGGGTACAATAGCCTAGACCAAGGTCACTTATATAGTGCATGGCCATTTCACACTGGCTAATACTATTCCCATTCCTCATATTTATTATGATTAAGGAAAATTTTAGAACTCTTAGGATAAAGAAAAAACCAAAGGAAAGTATAAGAGATTACATCTTGTGACAAATGAGAATTGTGAACTCACGACGTGAGGACTAGGAAAAACTATAAGGGATTACATCTTGCACATGAAAACTCACGATGTGAGGACTAGGAGAAAATTATGTACAAATAAAACAATGTTTCCTCATGAGATTGAAGATAAACATTTTTTTCACAACATGATCATAATCTCATGGAATTGAAGATAAACAGTTTTTTCACAACCTCATCATAATCTCAAATCCACACCCTAATCCACTATTTCTATACTATAATCATTACAAAATTTTGGGTCATGACACATCATCATAGTGTTTCATTTGTGGAACAACTTCACATATGTCACCTCAAATCCAAGGAACCCCATGCACACATCAAGTTTCCTTGCCCCAAGAAAAGACAACCCAAGGGGTAGAAACTATTGAGGAAGAAATTATACAAACATTGTAGTGCTTCTATTATCATGGATGGCACAAGGTGACAAACTACCCTACTTGGAGTACTTTAACACCTGTAGTAGTTCTTAACACCTTACAGCCCCTATGTGCCATCAATCACATGTTCATAGGCTACCTGAGGAGAGTTGCTTGATTATAAGCTATCTCACAGTTCTCAACACTCAATATCTTAAGCGTGCAGATGGAGTAGGCTTTTTTGACAACCAAATACTCTCTCTATACCCATGTATCAAAGTGATGAACTATTGACCGGCCTTTTAAGCATAGATTCAATGTATGTACCTTGGTTGGCCGATTTGGATTTGTTGGATGTGAAAGGAGATGCTCTACACAGACTCACAGAAAAAACATGCACACAAGCTTAGAGAGCAATATAGATGATAGTGATAGTTGGAATGTACTAGATAAGATGTGAACATGTGGAGTACAACGTACTAGTAGCCCTTAGAGGGCTGATGTGGCTGATAACACACTGAGGGTGTGTTCTCACGGGGAAAAAACTCTTGCCCCAGCAGTGCATGGTGAAAGTGCCTATGATCAGCTCTGTTCACACTTCAACTTCTTGGAGGTAGAAGGCTAACAAACCTCCCTGAAGTGAATGGCATAAACTGATACAAGGTGTAGCAAACTACCCTAGTAGAGGTAATAAGTTCAAAGCTTGTCGGAAAGCTTCAAACGATGTTGGCACGTAGGTTAAGGCTATCTCTCCAGCATGGAGTTGTTCTCCTTGATATAGTGATAATGCACCTCAATGTGCTTCGTCCGTGCATGGAATACTAGATTTTTTGTAATTGCTAATGTGCTCTGATTGTCAGTGTAAAGGGTGGTAGTAGACTGATGTTCGATACCAAGATCACCAAAAGACGGTGGAGCTAGACACTCCACAATAGCTATGAATGCTGCCCTATATTTAGCTTCACAGCTAGATGTGGCTACTGTCGGTTGCTTCTTATTGAGCTATGAGATGTATGAGGTGCCAAGAAGGAAATAATATCCACTAGTTTGACACTTTTGTGTCAGAACTTCCTTCCCCGTCATTGTCTGTGTAGGCAGACAAGCATAAAGAAGACTCACTGTAAAACAATGCATAGTGCTGAGTGCCTTGAAGGTAGTGAAAGACACGCTTAACTGCTTGCCAATGTCAAGTGTTGGGACAATCCATAAATTTGCTCAATTGTGACACTGCATACTGAACATCTAGACGGGTATTGCACATATATACAACGCACACGACAACTTGCTGTTGCTGATAGGTGGCTACATCAAAAGGCTCAAAAGAATCCTTAATTGACAAACGGAGACCAGGTTCCATAGGAGCAGAAATAGGTTTGCAATTTATCATTTGAAAGCATTCCAAGAGCTGCTAAATGTATCTTCGTTGAAATAACACGATGCCCCCCTCAGTTGGAACAAACTGGATACCCAAATAATAATGTAAAAGACCCATGTCAAAAACATCAAATGTATTCTACAGGTCAATGAATGAAAGTTGCAATGTGCCCCTCACTAGGGCCTGTCACGAGAGCAGACCATCCACATAAATATTGAGGATAAGGAGATGATCCCTACCTTTGCGGTCATAAAGAGTGCTTTCAGTGGGGCTATTCTGAAGCAAGAAAGAGAGCATGTAGACATGTATCTTCAGTCGGAAGCTGATTTGCTAACCAAAAACACTCTATCCCGCACTTAAACCAGTGCCAAAAACTTCAGCAACAAGTGCATAATCCTTGCAGACAATTTCATTGACCCATCATGGCATATGACATCCAAAATGTAGCTAAAACATTGTGCACGCTGCAACTTTTTGATGTCTTGCAGACCTTATAACTTGTGATGCATAATCCAGATGAACCGGTTGTCAAAAGCAAACTTGTAGCTTGTTTAATGGTCGCAAACTGTCCAGTTTAGACCAAGACTTAATTCTTTACAGTCGGAAAGATATTCAGGTTGCGCCAACACATGTTCGCGTCACACCTCACGCTCATGTAAGCTCTGCATACACACACTCCTCACGCTGCTGTCCCACAGTTTTGGCAGCTCTTCTATAATTCGCAGCGTCCTTCGCTTTTTTCTCTACACACTGTCTTCAGCGCTGCACTTGATTCACAGCACACGCTCTCTCTTTCTAGCTCATGTGCCCGGCTGCTGCCCAATGCTAAGATGATGCACGATTTCTTCTTTTTGCTGCACGATGTGCTGTGCTCGAACGATCTCTAGCTCAGCCGGCTGCTCACCACTGCACTTCAATGCAGTTTTTCTTCACTTTGGATAAGGCCGGATGGAGCCGTTCCCGCGCCTTCCGTGCCAAGTGTGTCGAAGCTCCAGGCTCACGCTCTGCTGCTGCAGATCTTGCAGATCCGCACCCGTAGCAAATCCGCTTTCAAATCTCCGCTGTGAGCTCCGTCTGTCGTCGCCGCCATGACCACGCACACGTGTGTTGCGCACACGCCGCACTCCAAGCTCTGATACCAGTTGAGACCGAGAGAGAGAGCGGAAGCAGGAGGAGATGACTCGTATTTTGGTGGTAGCTAATACTACCTTATCTTTCTTTTCTTCCATTTATATATAATGGTCTAAATACCCATATACAGGGGCCTTTACCCCCAACATTTTTCATGTCAATTTTTGTAAGAAACGTGTAAAGTGTCCAAAATATTATCGTTTTTTGGGAGTGTTGTACACATGCGTAGACCACTTTTTAAAAAGGTAAAAAATTGAACTTTTTTTATGGAAACTTTGACAGATGCCAAATGTTTCTCGTTTTCAGGAAATATTACCTATTTTGTCCGCAATAGTGTTCACTCATTTCATCTACAATATTGGTTTGTCCTGATTTTTCTAAGCCTTTCACTATACGGGCTAATGCAAGTGGGAGAGGAATTGATGCCGTGCTATATCAAGAACATGGGGTAATTGCTTATGAGAGTAGAAAGCTCACCGAGAAGGAGAGGGAGCTGCATGCGTATGATCAAGAAATGTTGGCCATTTTGCATGTAATAAAGAAGTGGCATCACTATTTCTATGGAGCTTGTTTAAGGCCATATAGTGCTTTGTGCAATCTGCATACCTGATGCTCTCCACCCTGCCTAAACAAAGCCAGGAGGTTGTGTGACATAAACCACTTCTTGTAGATCACCATTCAGAAATGTAGTTTTGACATCCAAATAATGAACTTTCCAAATTTTATGCGTAGCCAATGCAACCAAAGTTCGAATGGTCATCATATGTGATGTAGGTGCAAAAATCTCATTATAGTCAATGCCTTCCCTTTGGGCATAGCCCTTGGTAACTAATTGAGCTTTATACCGATTAACAGAGTCGTCATCAGGATTTCGTTTCAACGTAAACACCCACTTGGTGCCTATGGCACGCTTGCCAGTAGGCGTATCACATAACTCCCATGTATCATTTCTGGCAGTGGAATCCAATTCTGAATGCATGGCTGAAACCCAATTGTCATCCTCCAAGGCATCAAAGTGAGAGAATGGTTCCTAATTTAGTGTGGTAGTGACAAGCGTTGTGTTTACAAAATGAGATGCATGTGTCGAGGTAGCTCGTGTTCTTCCTAGAAAAGGTTCAGTTAGTTTGCTGTCATGCAAAGGAGCCCGGAGCCAGCACAAAATCCTCTAGAATCATGAATAGCTGCATCTTCTTTAATTAATGCATCACCAAAGGCATCCGGAGTAAAGGGTTGCTAATCTAGAGCAATAGGGATATTGTTGAACTATTGAATCTACTGATGGGCTGCAATAGTACTAGGTGGCTGATTTGAAACCAAGGTGGGTTTAGAGGAATCAACAGAAGTACCAAATAAAGGTAGCAATGTATCAAATACATCAAGAGTATCAATGAATGGTTGTAGTCAACATGAAAGAAAGGGTTGAGATGCATATTCATCAAAGATGACATCTTTGGATACAATAAACTTCCGACTGGACGGAACATATAGCCAATATCCTTTGCTTTCACTGCTATACCCCACAAAGATACATTTTAAAGCCTTTGCTTCAAGCTTATGTCTGTGCTGTGTTATGCTGGTACATGCACATAAGCTAGACATCCGAATACACACATATGAGTAATGACTGGAATTCTGCCATGCCAAGCTAGACATCCGAATACACACATAAGCTAGACATCCGAATACACACATATGAGTAATGACTGGAATTCTGCCATGCCAAGCTTCATAAGGTGTCATAGATTTCAAGGCCTTAATTGGACAGTGGTTTAGTACATAATTGGCACACATGACCGCTTTAAAACAAAATCTAGTAGGTAGATCCTTGCTTTTGAGTATACATCTAGCCATTTTCATTAGTGTCCAATTTTGACGTTCAGCCACACCACTGTGCTGTGGTGTATAAGGAGTAGTACACCGATGATAAATTCCATGGGACATAAAGCAGTACACTCATTTGATAAATATTCCCCCCCTCTGTTGGAACTCAATGTTAGCAGCTTATGATTGCAAGCATTTTTAGCAAGAGGAAGAAATTAATAGAAAGCTGAGAAGGCATCCAACTTGACTTTTAGACCATACACCTAACAGCGTGTGTAGTCATCAATGAAAGTACAAATGTCCACCAAAAGAGGGAGCCCACATAGGACGACAGAGATCACTGTGAAGTAGCTGCAATGAGCGAGTAGCGTGGGTAGTGCCATCTTTTGGAAAGGAGAAATGATGCATTTTCCCAGTATACACTCCTCGCAAACATGCTTGTGGGGGAGTTGCATAGGTGGCAGCTCACGAACCATAGCTTAACACTGTAACCACATAAGAGATGGAAAATTCAAATGAACAAACCGAGCATGCCAAAGCTTAATGTCACGCTAAATTTGTGGCGTGGAAACAGTAGAGGTATCTACATGGGGATCTTTAGTCCTGTCATACATGTCAAGCATGTATAGGTCATTGTGCAGTGTATTAGATAAGAAAATGTTGAAATATGCAAGTGAATGGGTGTGTGCAGGAACAAGCCCTTAGCTAGAGACTGTAAAAGGGAGTCTGTAATTGAGTGGGTAGTAGTGAAAAGGTGAGAAGAATCTACTAAATGAGAGAATCAAGGGTAGCATGAGTGAATATAGGGGTGTGAAAAGATTCTAGGAAAAGGTGCCCCCATATGTAGGGGAGGTGGCATAAATCAAGGAGAAATCTGTGGGATTAGATGCTTGGTACCTTGTGGATGTAAAAGCTATAAATTGAGGCATTGGCCTAATGAGAAATTGCTAGTTTTTTAGTATCCATGCCTAAATTAAGCTATTAGATTAATTGTGTGCTAATCTTATCTTAATCACCTTCTAATTACTTACTAATCATGTTGATCCTTGCATTTGATCCACCATAGCTCATCACATTGGTGCAAAATTAACATGGTATCAGAGCCAGATTAGCATTCAGCTATTGTTTTTAAGCTTAATCACTCTCTTAATTTACTAATTAGGAGATAATAGCTTTATAAACCTTTTTTTTCACTTTCTGCAGTACCCACTCTCATTGGAGCTTAGATCTCTCCCTCCATACAAATCCATTGCCTACAAAACCCACACATCCTCTTGCCAACACTCCAACACTTAGGCATAGCACTTCAGGACGTCAAATCACTGTCGGAAGCAACTGGGACTTGTGATTTCACTGGCACCTTCTTTTCTGAGTAAAATTGCAAATTTGTCATCATGCTTTAGAACTGGAAGCATTGGAGCTAGCCCAAGGGTTTTTTGGGTGCTATGAACACGCTGCTGGTCTCAAAATCTTGAAATTCATCAAGGAGAAGCTACATCAAGCTCTGGATCAAATCTGCAAGTGACTGGTAAAAATAGAGATTAAGCATTCAATAGTTGGTCAAATCCTATGTTTTTGGGCTTGATCTTCTACTAGACTAATTGCTATTGATGCCCTTGAAATGATTTGAGCTCATTTGAACTCTAAGGCACCAGATCTGGCCTCCCCGTACACTCTATTTTTTGCACACAAAACAAAGAATTAATTTTACTAATTAGTACTAATCACTGTATTTTGGTGCAATTGATGGTTCAAACTTACCATTAGGTATCTGATATAGATCTCTATCACTTTAGATTGCAATTTGAAGTTGGTTTGATATCCCAACCGTTCAGTACAAAAACCAATTATCCTTGGCTTTATGCAATTTTTGGTGTATTCATGCTTGTAAACTTGTAATCATCATTCAACACCAAATTTGAGTTGTAAAAGGGTAGACACTGCCTTTGAATCTTGAATTGGATCAAGAGGTAAGACCCCCTTCATATCATCATGAGTATTGCACAAGAAGTAGCTAAATTCAATGGGGAGCAATTCCATACATGGCAAACAAAGGCCATGTATTTGCTCATGAGGAAGAATATATGGGGGCTGGTTGAGGGAAGATATGAATGTCCAGTGGAGAATGGGGAGAATGAGTGGAAGAACAGAAATGAGAAAGCATTAGGACTCATTGCACTTAGCTTAAATGATGAAATCATTTACCACATTGTAGGGATACAATAAGCTAAAGATGCATGGGATGAACAAATTATTTGGCACTCAAGCAAAGAATTCAAAGATAAATCTGCTAATGCAAATCTACAAACTTGACATGAAGGAAAGTGAACCTCTAACGACACACTTGAACAAATGCAAAAGCATCAAACAACAACTTACAGAGCCATTGGGAAGAAAGTAGAAGATGACGAGGCACTAGCAGTGCTTCTAAAGAGTGTGGACAAGGGAGAGTGTGAGAACATTGTGGCAACCTTAACGAATGTACTAGATTTGAAGCTACATGAGATAGAAGGAGCTCTACTAGAGCAAGAGAACACGGTCAAAGAGAAGAATTAGACCCAACAACTGGAGAGGAGAAAGCATTATAATATACCCGAGGATGCCTCACACGAGCACGAGGATGAGGAAGAGGCAGGGGAGGAGGAAGGACCTTCACTTGCCACAAATGTGGAAAGCCAGGACGCATGGCTAGAGACCACTAGAGCAAACCAAATGAAGAAGGATCGGCATCGGCAAACTTCATGAAGACTCCTAAGGTAGAGGAGTCAAGGCATCTTTTCTGAGAGAGAAAGAGAGAGAAACCCCACAACCCAATGTAACTTGCCCCAATAGAGTAAAACCACCTCTAAGCCACCGATGATGTAGGCCATGTGGTAGATGTATGTGTGAGCACTTTAGTCAAAGTTACGGGCACTTGTAGTAACCTTGACACATAGAGTTAGGGACTTGAGGCACTAGTCGCAGGCTACCAAGTAAGAGGGAAACTTGATATAGGGTCCAGGTATGCTAGAATTATTCACTTGAGGGGTGGTGTTGAAATATGCAAGTGAATGGGTGTGTGTGGGAACAAGCACTTAGCTAGAGACTGTAAAAGGGAGTATGTAATTGAGTGGGTAGTAGTGAAAAGGTGAGAAGAATCTATTGAATGAGAGAATCAAGGGTAGCATGAGTAAATAGAGGGGTGTGGAAAGATTCTAGGAAAAGGTGCCCCCCATATGTAGGGGAGGTGGCACAAATCAAGGAGGTGGCACATATGTAGGGGAGGTGGCACAAATCAAGGAGAAATCAGTGGGATTAGATTCTTGGCACCTTGTGGATGTAAAAGCTATAAATTGAGGCATTGGCCTAATGAGAAATTGCTGGTTTTTGAGTATCCATGCCTACGTTAAGCTATTAGGTTAATTGTCTACTAATCTCACCTTAATCACCTTCTAATTACTTGCTAATCATGTTGATCCTTGCCTTTGATCCACCATACCTCATCACATTGCTGCAAAATTAACAGAAAAGTGCATCAGAATGAGTTCTATCGTGAATGAAATAACAATGATCAGAGAACCAAATCTTCAATCCAACTTTGGTAAGTGCTGAGACAAAAATGAGATTCTTGCAGATTTTGGGTATATACAAGGTGTTAGTAAGAGTATAAGGATCCCCAGAGCATGAAGTCAATTCCACATTGCTAATGCCTTTGATGGCATAGAATGCATTGTTAGCACACAAAACTATTCCACCTGACGGAGCATCTCTCGAGGTAGAAAACAACTGCTTATATGAAGTTATGTGCTTAGTGGCACCAGAATCAAAGTACCAGTCAGTATTTGATAAGGACAGACAAGAGGCAGGCAGATCGTTGTAGGTTATTGTTAGTGCATAGCCATCATGTGCAAAATTTTCTTCCTCTACCTTGTCACTTGTAGTGGCAACAAGTCCTTACTTCTTCTTCTTCTTCTCACTCTCCTTCCGCTTCGAAACAACAGGTGCAAAATTAGCAGTAGGTGCAATGCTAATTTGGAGTTAGCAGATCCAAACATGACATGGTGCTAGTAGATTTGAAGCTGACGTGGAGTCAGCAAGTCTGAAACAGCTGATCCATGATGATAGCAAATCTAAAACAACAAATCTAAAACAATAGTGCTGATGTTGATGTGGCATCAATAGATCTGAAGCAGTAGTGTGGATGTTGATATGGCATCAGTAGATTTAAAACATCAATGTTAAAACACTAGCTTGAAAATAGTTGATCTGAATCAATAGATGTGAATTAGCAACTTTGATGTTGACGTAGCGTCGATAGATTTGATGCTGAAGTTGAGTTATAATCAATAGGTTTGAAGCATAGGTCTGATGCTGATGTGACATTAGTAGTTCAGAGTCGGAAGAAGTGTAATCTCACTCTACTGAAAGTAAACCCATCCAATTCCTGAATTCGGAATATGAAGCACTGACTACTAAAGATAGGAAATTGAAGACAAAAAAATAGACTTCTAAATGTAGAACAAAGTGTTGAATGCTGAAAGCCGAGAGCCATGCGTGTTGAAAGCAGAGAGAAAAGTGCTGAATGCTGCAGACTGAAAACTAGACACTGAATATGCAAAAAGTGAAGGGATGATCTATAGATTAGGCAATACTGACTGAGACAGTTAAATGAGCTCACCAAGCAAAATCCAATGATGCAAAGGTCAAATGTGTAAGGGCAATGCTGAGGAGCTGATAGTTTAAAGCTAATGGGATGTAGAAGTCCAATGTCAAAAGAAAGTTGAATGATTGAACAATAAAAGCATCAAGAGTAGAACCAGCTAAAAAACTCTGATGTAAGCTGAGTGAGAGGGTGTGCCTTGAATGTACGACAATGTTAAGAAAAATGACGCTAATGTACAATAGAAGTTAGAAACCCTAGATCTAAGAGAGTGTGCAAAGCGAGATCTTAACTAGAATGTGTAGCAGCATCAATGAGATGAAGAACAGTAGAAGCGTGTATAGAATGAGAGTTTTGTAATGCTTGCTTGTGCCAGGATAGTGTTTGGCAGCGAAGAACTATTGACTAAGAAGCCAAACTCTTAACCCTAGTCATCGTCTTAGGACAAAGCTTGCTTGTGCCAGGACAGTGTTTGGCAGCGAAGAACTATTGACTAAGAAGCCAAACTCTTAACCCTAGTCATCGTCTCAGGACAAAGCTACTTTGATACCAATGTTGGATATGAAAGGAGATGCTTTGCACAAACTCACAAATAAAACATGCACACAAGCTCAGAGAGCAATAGAGACGATAGAGATAGCTGGAATGTACTAGATAAGATTTGAGCACAAAGTACTAGTAGCCCTTATAGGGCTGACATGGTTGATAACACACTAAGGGTGTGTTTTAACGGGGAAAAAACCCCTGCCTAGCAAAGGGTAAAAAGCGCCTTAAAATCGGCTTTGTTCACACCTGAACTTCATGGAGACAGAAGGATAACAGGATTTCCAAAGGCTTCACATTGTTGGCTAAAACAACTATATTAATTCAAGAGGATCTCGATAAATCCATCATATTTTCCCATGAGATTGGAGATTTATATGGCCACAGTTGTTGATGACTTGCTTGGAGATTTTTATGGCTAGTATTTTTGACATTGTTATTAAAACATTTGTATGAATTCAAGAGGATCTCGATAAATCCATCATATTTGCCCATGAGCTTGGAGATTTATATGGCCATAGTTGTTGATGACTTGCTTGGAGATTTTTATGGCCATAGTTGTTGATGACTTGCTTGGAGATTTTTATGGCCTTGATGTTTTTAGTGGAAGTATAGTACTAGATAGGCTATTTTGTGTGAGCTAGGACATTAATTTCTATACATTTTTAAAACCCCTTTTGTACGTGTATTCTACTAGTATGTATGGTAGAGTGTTTTATCTTTCCAAAAAAACATGTAATTATATGTGTACAAACTAACAATAAGACACACTAATCTAGCTTTAACAAGTGGTATGTGGTGTAATCTTCCACTTATTAAATTAGCACGTGGTGTCAAGTTGTGATTGGAAGATTACACATAACACTTGTTAAAACTAGATTGGTATAAATTTTACAATCAATTAAAGGTATTATTAATATTTGAATTCATACTATTTAATTGTAGCATCATACCAATTTGGTTTCTAACAAGTGATCAGATAACATTATCTTCATCATACCAATTTGGTTTTTAACAAGTGATTGGAGAACATTATCTTATCCACATCAATCTGGTTTTGACAAGTGACATATGCAATCTTCCAAGCACAGCTTAACATGTGGCATGTACCCTATGTCCAGTTCATACTGCAATAAGAACCATGTCTAATCGGCCTCTAATACTAGCCATGTTATGTTCAAGCACAAGACATAACATTCTCTCCTTGTTTCTAATGAGAGAAAAATTGGGAAAAAAAGTTTGGATATTGGCATCGAAGTGAAACAACATTGTCCCAAGTGGTGTCTTCATTCGTATAATCAGCCACTCAAGAACAATCCCTATTGCTAAGGGTGGGATCCCTATAATCCATCCATTGTCTCAGAAACCAAGTTACTGCATGCACCCATTACATCTTTCAATTTACTAACATGAAAGACATGATGCACACATACTCCATCCGGGAGATGCAACCTCATTAATCTTATAAGGTTTAGAAAATATTGGAGACAACTTATAGACTTGCATTAATGAGAATCTTTTAGAATTCTTGATTGACCTTATTCTAAGACTCTAGTTGATTGCTTTTGGTTAGTGTGTAGAGAAGTTATAGTCTCATAAACAAGCATGTCAACACCAAGGAGTACAAGCTCGTCTAGAGTTGTGACAATGCATTGCTCACGGGGGAATGGATACCTCAAGGGTGGTCAAGCTCTTGAGCTATACCAAACCAATTCTTGGACCTCCATAATCTAATCACACATAAGGGAGAAGCTAATAGCAAGCTTCCTCTCTACTCACTCCATCACTCTCTCCCTCTCTCAATCATACTCCACATCTAGCTAATCTCAAGCAAGAATCAAGTAAGCTTACCTTAGGCATACACATGCTTAAGCACTCATACATGCAAGCAAGAACTCATACATGTAAGCAAGCACTCAAACTCACACACACACTCAAGCACGCATACATGCAAGAAAGTAACTCTACAAGACTCCATAGCCTAAGAGAAAAACATAAACATGGAAGCATGCAAGAATTAAGAAGAGATCAAGATAAGCAAGAAGGAAGAAGCTCCCAAGCTTGAGTTTAATAGTAGATTATATTATGAAAAGTGACCTTACACACCCTCATAAGTCACTTATATACAAGTGGGCTTTGTTCAGGGAGACTGCCCACACTTATGGGGTGCCTAAAACATGTTCTTGTTACATATTCAAGTCTTATATGGCCAGCTTCTTTCATAAAAAAGGTGGGACTTTGGCCATATAGAATATAAAATATCTAAGCTAGGGTGGGGATTATAAAAAGCATATGGGAAAGAAGTAACAATCCCCTGCCTACTCTATCTTCCATCCTCGGAAGCATTACTATATAGCAAGCAGTGTGAGTGAGAAGTTTCGGGATAGCATCATGTCGAAATAGAGGATTGATAGGAAAAGGCTGAAAAATCTTCGACATGCCACACTAGAAAAACTCTATTATAAAACATTCCTCTAACATCCTTTGATGATGGGACATGAGGTATTAGACTCACTTGTAAGCCTTATATTTGCGTCAAAGTTGGGTCGACAGAAAAATTGAATGCTAATTTTGCACTTCAATTGCATGATATATGTGACCCCCGGTTTTACTTTGTTGAAACCTTTGAGGCAGGTAGCTAATGTGTGGAAGATTTTTCAAGTGACTTGGACATGTAGGTCTTTAGATTCTTTGTGCTCGTTGCCCATAAACATGCTCATCACTTTGAGCATCCATTGTTTGATGATGGCTTGACTCGTCCTCGTGAGGGTAGCTTTGGAAAGTTGATCAAAAATAAATTTGTTTCTTGTACATCCACCATGAATAGATCCATTTGATTGGTATCTATTAGAGATCTGTTCTTTGCTGGGGTAGTGCCTTGCAGTAAGTATTTCTATATAGGGGGTCTCTAGCAAATCATATGAGCCTCCAAGTTGGCTAGTTTTTCATGGTGCTTTTGTTGAAAAAGTTCTCCTATGGTATCCTACCCTTTCATGTTCTAAGTACTCCATATTTCACTGCTGCCATCTTGACTCCCGGTACTCTTTTAGCAAAAGCAACTCCATTTTGTAGAGGTCAGGTGTCATAGGAGATTACATTCTATGGTGGGCTATGGCATAGATAAAATTGTTACCTATGGCATATATAAAATTGTTAGCTATGGCTATGGTGGGCTATGGCATATATAAATTTGTTATATCTAAGCATGTATCTTTTGCGGAGAAGGTTGACTTTTGAGTTTCTAAGCAGCTCCCCCTCCTCATCGGAGCTTTCTTGGGCTTGTACTTTCTTCATGTTCTAGTAATAGTGTGTGCCGTGGGATTGAGGGCTCTGGCCATGGTTTTTCATTGGGAATAGCCATTAAAAATGCTTTAGGGATCCTCAATGTTATTTGGTTGAGGTAGTGCCAAGGCTTATGTTGCTTTCTTTGTGGGCTTGTGGTGCCAAAAAAATTTCCACTATCTCTTGTGCATCCACTTCATTGTCATCTCAGCAGTCCATGATGCCTTGAAGTATATTTTTAAAGCCTCAAGTGGCTAGCTGAGTCTGGTGGTGTCTTCTCATCTTTTGAGGGTGTGACTTTGAGATACTTCTCCATCTCGAGAAACACCATGTGCATCAACACTAGCAAACCAAGAACAACCACATGTATCAATGAGACAATCTACCTAACAATGTGCTTTTTAAAGTTGATGTTACCTTGGACTGGTACAAGGATGTACTTGTTTTGTTATCTATAGGGTCAAATCCAATACTCTTGTGCCACAATGGCTATGTAGAGAGCCACACATAGAGTGTAATTCACCCAATACTATAGGGTCAGATCAGTACCCTTGTGCCACAATGGCTATGCAGAGAGCCACACACAGAGTGTATTTCACCTTGCAATGGGCATCGTCTCGTAAATAATAATCACTTAAACACTTAATGAAATGGAAACAACACAAAACATAACAAAGCTCAAAACTAAAATTTGCATAAGCATGCCACACTAGGCTTGGGTGGACCCCCCCTCTCAATACCAAGTATATTATTGGAGTATTTTATTTCTACAATGTTCCATGGGCTATAATTGCCAATTGTGCCAATTGACAATGAAATGAATACAAATACCAAATAATATTATCTGAGAAAAGTTCATCAATGATGACTTTCAATAATTCCCCATCATTCACTAGAGAGATTGAAATGTGTCATTGGTGTTTCAAGTCCACACACTACACTAGTATGCTAATACTAGTACCTCACTTGCACTCTCACTAAGCATGAGAATGTAGAAAAATAGAGAACTGGGATTAATGGACACTCCTGGGCATGATTTCAGGTAACGTTGGAATTTTTGACAATGTTGGAGCACGAGAGAAACAATTAGTTGGTCAAGGGTGCTACCCATAGGCTTAAAACAAGTGTATATCACCAAAAATAGTGTTTAACACCTAGATGACAGACAACCACTAGTAGTAGGACATGTCGACAACAAAGGGGCCACATTTAAAACTGTCTGTACAAGCCCGTACAGTGTACGGCTTACTAACGTGGTAGTCATATAGCTGAGTCGGCTTCACGTGAAAAAAAATCAAACATGTAAACATGTGTGCATGTCCACTTTGTAGGTCCACACACGACACTAGTACGCTAATACTAGTACCTCACTTGCACTCTCACTAAGCGAGAATGTAGAAAAATAGAGAACTGCGATCAGTGGACACTCCTGGGCATGATTTCAGGTAACGGTGGAATTTTTGACAATGTTGGAGCACAAGAGAAACAATTAGTTGGTCAGGGGTGCTACCCATAGGCTTAAAACAAGTGTATATCACCAAAAATAGGGTTCAACACCTAGATGACAGACAACCACTAGTAGTAGAACATGTCGACCAACAAAGGGGCCACATTTAAACAAGCCCGTACAGTGTACGGCTTACTAACGTGGTGGTAGTCATACAGCTGAGTCGGCTTCACGTGAAAAAAATTCAAACATGTAAACATGTGTGCATGTCCACTTTGCTATGAGCAAATCTCCTGGTTATGGACAAGTACAACACTGGCATTTTCAGGCACAAAAAATCATGAAATTGGGATCCTAAGCACTCGGATCCACACAATGAAAATAAACAGGCACAAGATATTGGGATCTCAGACATTTGGATCCACAAACTGGCCACACACGGGCACAAGAAACTGGAGAGGACCATTTGGGTGGTCAAATGATGACATACCCCATGACTTCTAAACAATTGTCCTCCACTGAAAAGCATCAAGGTATGTCTGAAGAAGTTGTGGATAGTCAGAGAAATACTCCTCACTCATTTAGCATCAATAGGAGGATGGTTTTTAAACTTAACAAGATATTACCTAGAAAGCTTGCCTGTGCTAGCTTTCTCTCCTTATGGAAGACTATCTTTTTCTACTGAACTATCTCTTCAAGCTTATCAACTTTTGGCAGGTCTTTTTGAAAGGCTCTTGTGGGTCGGTCCCCACATATTTCTGCAACAAACTCATATGAAAGGCATTGTGAATCTTTTGATGATCAGGTAATGCTAACTTGAAAGCAACTTCATTGATATGCTAGAATACCTTGAAAGACCGAGAGATTAGGATATGAATCTTTCAATGATCAGGTAATGCTAACCTTGAAGTAACTTCATTGATTCGCTTGAACACCTTGAAAGACCAAGAGATTAGGACATGCTTCCTCTTTACCTAGCCTCTTGTGAAGTCTTGCTTTATCAAATTTCAGCAATACCCAATCACTTTCTTTGATGTTAATCTATCATCTATGCTTGTCGGTAGCCTTTTTATGCTTATCTTGAGACTTGGCAATAGCTGTCCGCACCTATGTGCGAAGGCAACATCAAGATCTCTTGCACATATCCATTGGCATGAAAAGATCTCGTCCTTGGTCTAAAGGATGCATGGAAAAATTACTTTTCCATAAACAATTTGAAGTAGGGCCTTTCTCATGGATGCATTTAATGTGTTGCAGGCAAACTCTACAAGTAGGTACTTCTCCCATGTGGTCTGTTGGTTTGCAACATAGCACTTTAGAGATCCGATAGCTAAATTTGCAGCCTCACTTTGGCCATCTGTTTGTAGATGATAAGCTGATGAAAACTCCATTTTAGTACCCATGTTATCAAACATAGCCCTCCAAAATGAGCTCATAGTCTTGGGATCTCTATCTTCCACAATAGTGGAATTCAGAATACCATGATGCTTGAACACTTGTGCAATAAAGAGCTTCACCATATTCATAGGTTTAATGGTTTTCTTGATAGGTAAGAAACGTGCTTTCTTGGTGAAACTATCCACAATCATTGAAATATTATCATTATTCTGCTCGGTCCTTGGCAAATCCAGATGATAGGTAAAAGATGCATGTACATATGCTTCTATGTCCTTGCACATACCTGGACCAAAGAAATAGTGCTCAATCATGCATGTAGTAGGCAAGATACCTCTATGACATGGCACTCATCCATAACCCCACATGTTAGACACCACATATAGGCAATTTTCTTCATGAGATAGCCATCTTTGATCACATAAGAAGCATGTGCATGACCAGCCATCAGTTAGTCTATAAACTTGTAAAATTTGCATCGGAGTGATACAAATCTCATATGATAGAGATGTCCCCATGTGAGGCAATGAAAGCTGCACGCATATGGCCTTGGGGCAATGCATGTGCCACAAGATTCTTCTTTTTGGAGTGTGCACAATTTGAAAATGAAACATAGAGAGGAAGTTTGCCATCCTCATATGAGCTTGGCTTGCATGAGAAATATCTTAGGCTTTGGTGATCAGTCTTTACCATAAAATCAGTTGCAAGAAGATAAGGTTTCTAGATGGTTAATGCATGAATTACAACTAATAACTCTTTCTCATAGATGCCAAAAGAAAGCTTGACATCATGCAAATGATGATTCTCATAAGCCACTGCGTGTCCCTCCTGGTTTAGGACATCTCCAAGACAATTTCCACAAGCGCATCACACTCCACACAGAGGTTTCTTCAAGTCTAGAATGATCAAAATATCAAAATCGACACAATTCACATGGAGTCCACTTCTCACCAACAGAGGCCAGTTGTATCCACTCATTCTTGAGGCTTAATGCATTAGTGTTTTACTGTTTTCTCTCATCTCTCTCTTGGAGCTTCAACGTTTTTGTTATTCGTCTACATCTTTTTACTATCCTCTAACATGGTAAGACTAGACCTGGAATTACTGATTGGAGGGTTATTGGTGCTGATTTTTGCCACATTTTCACACAGACTTAGTGGTTTTCCGTAGTGTTTCAAACCTACGTTTTCTTCTCCAGAGAGAAAGGCAAAGGTGGGGCACCTCCCTCTAAGGACTCTACGGATACAAAGACAAAGGGGTATTTAACTTCTAATTCTTCTAGAAACTAGAAGGTTTGTGATTATTGCTCCAAACAGGGGCACTTATGGTGACAGTGCGAGAGTCGCATGTAGGGTTTAGAACGCAAGTTAAAGGACAAAGGGGCAAGCTCATCTGCCAAAGCTATGGAGGAGTTGGCTTTCATCACCTTGTTTGATCTTGTGTTTGAGACTCCCCCTCCAACGGTTGAGTAGGCTTTTTCTTCTTGTTCCCACTCTCCTTAGTGTATTTTGGACAACAGTGCCACACAACACACGACTTATCGCAAGGATTGGCTTGATGAACTGCATCAAACAATAGGATAGAGTTTCCATTGGAGATAACTCTACTATCCCCATTCTTGGCAAAGGGAAAATACCCCTCATTTTGGATGGCAATGGAGAGAAGTACACCTTGAGAGTGCTATATGTGCCAGATTTAGGATTTCATCTCCTTTCTGTACATGAGATTTGTGAATTGGGCACTAAGGTGGAATTTATGGGGGACTCTATGATCATTCAAGACCCTGTCATTAACAAGATCATTTTGACAAGGCATCAAGGACCATGGCCTCTACAAACTCACGGCTCTTTATTCTCACACACGTACCTGCACCACATACGATCTTTGGCATGCTAGATTTGGACATCTTCATTTGGAGGCCTTGCAGAAGGCTTTTGGTAGTATAGCCGGTGGATGGATTGCTTGATGTTGGCACACGTGAAGGCCCTTGTCACTCTTGAGGCTACATGCCTAAGGTGGTGCTTTCATCGACTGAGGTGGAGTATCGAGTAGCTTGTTTGACTGATTGTGAGGTAATTTGGTTGTAGTGACTACTTGAGGAGATCGGTTTTTGACAGCAGCAACAACCTACCCTTATCTCATGCGACAACCATAGTTTCTTGGCTATTTCTATGAATCCAGTATTTCATGCATGGACCAAGCATATAAAGATCCAATACCACTTTGTGCGGGAGCGGATATTGGAGAGAGACATTATCCTTGAATATTGTCCTACCCAGGACAATGCTACAAACTTATTCACCAAAGGATTATCTCATTCAGTTGTCAGCGTGTTCATGGTAGCTCCTTGGGTCTTGGGCCGCCCCTAGGACCTGAGAGGGGCTATTAGCATATATCATCTCCTATTGGTGGTTTTTCTAGTGTCTATGGGGGCCATTTCCATGCTCTGGCATTCCTTGTATTTTCCTTGTTTCCCCCCTATTTTATGGGCCTTTGATGTGGGTTGCCCACCCTTTTTATGGATATTTTACCTATTTTCAGGTCGTGTAGGAGCCTAGCTGGCTAGCTCATATAGGAGTGTATATATATGCTACCCTCTTTCTCATTTTTCATCATTCTTGATCACTTTGGTGAGCACCTTTAGTCGTCTGCCTATGGAGTCCACTTCTCGCCTATGGGATGGTTTGTTGGAATTAGGGTTAGGGCTACAACAATGCATACACACAAGATAGAGAAGCTTGAGAGCACACAAACTCACTAGATTAGAATGAACAAATGTGTGCCAGATACAAAAGATAAGTACACACCCCAAAACGAGTAGATAAGAGGGTGTACATACGCATGGGAAAAAAACCTCCTAGTGAGGGAAAAAGTGCCCCGGCGGTCCTACGTGTGTTCACACACATCACTACCATATAATGCTACAAATCCCTCCTGGAGTGATAACGTGAACATGTACAGGGTATGGCCAATCAATCCTGAAAAGGAAGTAAGCCCAAAGCTTTACGAAAAGCTTCAAACTTTTCACGAGGAAGAGCCTTCGTGAATAAATCTGCCATGTTGTCCTGTGTAGGCACATAGACCAAGCTGATCTCTGCTGCTTCTGCAGAGAGTCTTTCCCTAACAAAGTGGTAATGCACCTCAATGTGCTTATTGTGCGAGCATGAAACACTGGGTTCCTCTCGCACAACTGCTAATGCGCTCTGGTTATCAGTGAAAATCGTAGTGCTAGCCCAACACCCAAATCAACCATAAGACATTTGAGCCACACACACTCAACGTAGCTATAAAAGCTGCCATGTACTCAGCTTCACAGCTGGAAGTGGCCACTATAGGCTGCTTCTTGCTGAGCCATGATATACATGAATCACCAAGGCGAAAGCAAAACCCACTAATGGACACTCGTGTGTCATAACATCTAGCCCAATCTGAATCACTAAAAGCATGCAGGTGTGACTCACCCCCCTTTGGATAAAATAATCCAAAATATTGAGTACCCTGCAAATAGCAGAAAACCCGCCTGCCCAATGCTGCATACCTGGGCTATGTATAAATCTGCTCAACTGTGAGACCGTATACTGTATATCTGGCCTCGTGTTGCATACATAAAGAAGAGATCCGACAGCCTGCTGATACAAACTAGCATCAAAAGAGTCTCCTACATCTTGAAGACTAAGTTGAGTACCTGTCTCCATAGGTGTAGCCAAAGGTTTCCAGTCTTCAAGATTAAACCTCTTCAATAGCTTTTGTATATATTTAGACTGCAGTAGCATAACAATGGCATCATTGCGTTGCATAAACTGAATCCCCAAATAATAATGCAAGGGCCCCAAATCTGACATCTCAAACGATGACTGCAAATCAGCCTTAAAGGCTGAAATTTGATCTATATCGGGTCCTGTGATGTATAGAATGATGCCCAAAAATGTATAGAATGATGCAACATGTCATCAATGTATAGAATGATACCCAAAAATGTATCCTTACTCCTCTTCACATAGAGGGTACTCTCTATTGGACTGTTACAAAAATTATTTGCAACCAAGTATGCATGAATCTTCTCATACTATGCTCTAGGATCCTGCTTAAGGCTATAAAGAGCCTTTTTTCAACTTGCATACTTTAGACTCTTCTCCTTTCACATCAAAACCAGGAGACTGCGATACATACACCTCCTCATGTAAATCACCATTCATGAATGCAGTCTTAATGTCCAACTGATGTACATTCCACCCATGATGTGCTGCCAAAGCAATGAGACACATAATGGTAGTCATACAAGATGTGGGTGCAAAGGTTTCATCATAATCAATGCCCTTTTGTTGGGGGCATACCCCTTTGCAACAAGTCTGGCCTTGTCTAGTGATCAATGCTACCATCTGCTTTGTGTTTCACCTTGTAAACCCAGTTAGTACCAATGGCCTTCTTGCCATGAGGTAGATCTATCAAATGCCAAGTGTCATTCTTGAGTATTAAGTTATACTCATCTTGCATAGCATGCATCCAATGATCATCATCCTGTGCTTCCTCTCAAAGGAAACACGTTCCTCCTCATTACATAAAGTTGAAATGAGAACATGATCCACATGAGAATAATGTGCATGATGAGAACCTATAGGAGTTCTACTACGTAAAGGAGCTGCTAACTTGCTATCCCTCAATGTCTCCACAAGCCATTTTGGCATATGCCTAGATTCTTCTATGGCTGCTCTCTCCTCATCCACTACATCCTCAATAATTGCCTCATCAAAAGGCTGATTTGCAGGCTGATTTTGTACCTGCAAAGGCTGAATTTCAGCGCTTGGTTGAGCATTCATGGTTGTATCCCCTCTTTCTTGATGCACCAACATTTTGCTGTTTTCTCTCATCTCTCTCTTGGAGCTTTAGCATTTTTGTCATGCATCTACATCTTTCCGTTGCCCTTTGACATCCCTCTCATCCACTGCTCATTTGAACATTGCTCCCTTCTAGGTGAGCTTATGTAATGGCGAGGTAATCCAAGCAAAATGCCCTATGAAGTGTCAATAATATGAGCATAAGACAAGAAAGCTTTGTACTTCATGTATGGATGTCAACTTCGGCTAATTGTAAACCACATCAAGTTTTGCAGGGTCCATTCTTACACCATTGTCGGATACAATGTGCCCCAAATAGTGTATTTTTGAAAGGAAGAATTCACACTTTTTGCTGTTTATAAAGTGCTTATGCTTGCATATATCTCCATTTTGTATAAGATAGGTGAGAGCTAGCCACGAGTCCCTTGGCTTCACACCCAACTCCCTCACCATGGATTTAGCTTTAGTGGCCTCAATATGCTTGTGAGCTGCGGGTTCTCATGCGAAAGCTTTAGCTCCTCGTCCTTTGCTTGCAATTGCCTCTTTACATGATCAAGCTCAGCCCTCAATGCATTGGGCTCCTCTTCTTGTACCTTCTCTTTGCCACATGAGACAATTGTCCCACAAAAACCATATGGGGTTTATTAGTGTATACAACATACCTGCCTTGAGACGCATCCGAAGCATGAGTAGCACTAGAGTACCCTCTAGAGTTGGGCACTTCTTCACACTTTGTTTGGCTTTCCATAATGTCAGGTGTGCTATTTACGTGGCATCCCAAGCCCACAAGATTGTTTCCCCTCCCACAGGAGGAGAGGAAAACAGCTTGGTAATGATACCGATGTAATTCACCCCAGCTTGCTAGGTATGAGCATGTATTGGGCACCATCTCGTAAATAGCAATCACTTAAAACACTTAATCAAATGGAAACATCACAAAACATAACAAAAGTGAAAACTAAAATTTGTGCAAGTACACCACACTGGGATCCCGACCCCCCCTCAAAACCAAGTATATTATTAGAGTATTTTATTTGTACAATGCTCCATAAACTTTAGTTGCCAGATTTGCTATAGACAATGAAATGAATACAAATACCAAAGAGAGTTGTTGGAGAAGAATTACTCGTTGATGAAGACTTTCAACAATTCCTTGTCACTCATGGAAGAGATTGAACACAAATACCAAACAGAGTTGTTGGAGAAGAATTACTCGGGGATGAAGGCTTTCAACAATTACCCATTGCTCATGGGTGAAATTAAAACGCGTCATTGGTGTTTCAAGTCCACACGTGACACTGGTTGCTTGTACTAGCATTTGGCTTGCACTCTCACAACTTGAAAATAGAGAACTGGCACCGGTGTGGACACTCCCGGCAGGCACGATTTCAACCAGCAAGATGGAATTGTTGATGGCATTGGAGCGAGAGACACGACAATCAAATGGTCGTGGGCATCACCCACATGCTCAAAAACAGGCATATAGGCTGCTTGAACAACACCCAAAACAGTGTTTAACACCTAGATGAAGAACAACCAATAGACAGAAGAGGTCGATCAATAGAGAAGGGCCACAAAAAAGTGTCTGTGTACAGTGTACAGCCTGTTGATGTGGCAATCATACAACTGAATTAATGCCGGGCTGATCTTCACGTGTTGAGTATTAGAGCTGGTGGTGCACCCTCTACCTGCATCAATGGTATGTGCTCGGAAGCACAATTTGGTGTGTGTAGCACTTGTAATGAGCATAAACGAACAAGAGGTAGACATTAAAGAGAGATGGTGAATAGACATTTTTCTTCCAGGAAGAGAGAAGATCACCTGACCATGCACAAAGTAGGTGGCCAACTACTTGGGCTACGCACATATGGGGTGTCCACCCGCACTTCCATGCCACCAGGGTGCTCATAGGCCACAAAACATGTCAAAATACATGGCAATCACACAGTTCACGGGTAGGCATCCCAAGCCTGTAAACTAGACACTCATAAACAACCAAACACATGAAAACAATTCACTTGAAATCGGTTTCAAGCATGCAAACATGTGTGCATGTGCACTTTGTTATGAGAAAATTTCTTGGTTATGGAACAAGTATAGCACTGGCATTTTCGGGCACAAGTCCAGCACATCGAAAAGCACAGAACTGGGATCTCAGGCACCCGGATCCACACATTGGCCTAAACAGGTGTACGAGAGACTGGGACCTTGGACACTCGAATCCAGAAAAACTGGCCACCCATGGGTGCAAGAAACTGGAGAGGACCATTTGGGGGGCCAAATGGTGACACAGAGCACGAACAAGGTACCAGCTACCTTCTTTGCAAAATGTCCACCAAATGACGTGAAGCTCTTCACCACCAACACTCACCAAGCTATTACTTTTTTGGCCAGCACTTTCCTTGTGGTTTTTCCTTTGTTGGGTGGGTACTTGCTGCAGCAGAGCTGAGGCAGAGTTGATAGAGCTTCTTCCCACTCTTACGAACACCCTCCAGCAGACCTTACAATTTAATGCTTTTGATGGAGCTGGCCTTGATTCCACTGCCGTCTTGTCTTAGACCCAGAGCGCCCCTTCTCGAGGTTTTCCTGTAAGGTTCCCCCCTTCTAAAATAGGGGAAACACTTAAGATAGTCCACTAAGTCTTAACTTGGAGAAAATTTCCTATTCATCGACACCTTGACCATGTAGAGATTCAAGGATACGATTCATAGGTAGTCCTATCCTGCAGGGGAAGCGTGATCTTCTAAAAATCAAATCACCCATAGGGTAATTGATCATAAGATTGGGCAACTACTAGACTTGATTTCTAGTGGAGGCAATGCTTTTTTCCTCATCCATGCAAGGCACAGCCCGCTGGCCTAGTCTTCTAGAATAGAGTTGCCCAAGAACCTATTTACCTAGCGTAGGGCTTTCACTTAATCTGTTGGAAAGCTACCCGACTAATCGGGTCCACCCGTCCATAGGATGGTGCCATTGGGGCATTCCATCCTCCCACTTTCCACCCTACTCACGCGTCAATTTGTTTTCTAATTAATCCTACCACACTGTTTGACATAAATAAACATGTTCTTTAATTAAGGCCCTTTTCACAAGGTTTGTTAAAACAGTCTTTTTCCACAATACAATCATGCCAAAGACAAGATATATGTATAAAAAGTTTATACATGAATCAATTCCATACAAGCCAAACCGGCTCTCTTATTCTTTTCCTGTATACTGCCGATGATCTAGAATTCGGCCTTCCAGCCTCTACATGCTAGGCAAAACCCTACGGGACCATACGCCCATCGTCGGGCCGCCGCTAGCGCGAGGACTCAAGCCGGCCTGTCGCCCTCTCAGGCTCCATCGCTCGATCCTCCCGCCCCTCAGAGGGATGTCTGCACACTAGGGTGGGCTTATTCACCGCACTAGCCTGGGTCCTCAGAACTAGGCAGCATCATAATCTCTCGCCTCAATCGACGAATCTTATTCTCCCAATGGTATGAGGGATACCTTGGGCCATTCCCGGGCTTTGCTCTAACGACGCCGCTCGGCTACACAAGCACAGAATGGAGTTAGCGTCAAAGCCAGGAGAAACTTGCACTCTTTAAAGATAACAATTTCAATGCAATTTATTGAATACAGCATCACACAATTCGTAACTTCATACAATTTTATGTCATTATTTTAAAAGGAAAAGATACACATTTATTAACACTAATATTTTAAAAAACTCTTCTTTAAAAGATAACCAAGCTAACCTGGCCACCATTTTCTTGAGGAGCTTGTAAAGGGAGGGTTTGTGGGGCCGCATCGGGAGCATCTTCTCTAATCTCGTTGTTGTGTGCTCCTCTCGAGGTAATATTTTGATGTTTTTGGGAAGGGGCCATCTTGGACATCGTCTTGTAGGGCTCGTTGTCGTGCTCGAAACGCTTCAATCGGATCTCAATTCTGAGATTGTTTGCTCACTGTATGAGCAAAAGATCACAACACGTGAACCCTCTCTAAGGCAAAAACCTCTTACTAAAGTCCATGCAAATGGGGGGGATTGTGAGATGTCCTTAACGCAAAAACATTTCGCAAAAGGGGAGAAGGGCTGAGGGCTGCTGTAAGTCTCTTCATACGGGGGGGAGAAGAGTTAAGGACACTGCCTCCTAGCAAGGGGTGGATGGAGGAAAATTTGGCTTATCTGAAAAGAGGCAAATGAGGGGGGGTGAGAGAGGTGGCTGCAAGGGATGGCTGTACTACAACAAGTACACTGCACACGGACGGATGATGGTACGGATAGCGGCACAGTAGAGCATAGGCTATGCAGAAATGCGTGTTGCCCATGGAGCACCCTGGGGGTTTATATAACTGTGGGGTATGGGAACGGGCACTACGTAAAGCAAGGACGAAAGGATAGTGTACCAGCAAAGGCTGTGGATCAGTGGCCTGCATGGCTCTCGGGGAAAGGTATGGTGTCGATTAACAGGGAAAGGAGTGGTACGCATGTACCTTATCCGGTCTGGGGCAGCATGGGTGTCCATGTAGCGATACATGTGGAGCACATAGTGGACGGCCGTCCTTTGGTTCTTGTGCGGCCATCATACGAGCACCCTAGTAAGTGTGTATGGTCTAAATTTTGGGGCGAGGTCCCCAAATTTGGGACGCCTGCCTCGATTTGCGTGCCGGATCGCCCCCTGCTGATCCTTTAGCTCAATATATCTAGCCTTCAAGGTATCCAGCTTGGCATAGGTGGCTTGTAGTGCCTTCCTTGTGGCCTCATACTCCTTCTGTAGTTCTTATGCTTCTACAATCTGATGGGTTGAAGTCTCATTTTTGTGAATTGTCAGATCGTCGCTTTTTAACAAAAAATGACTGAAATTTGCGTATAAGCTTGATCAGGTGTTCGTTTTGGATGATGTAAAATCCTATATTAGGGTAAAATCGCACGCAGATTCCAAATTTGGGCTCAAAATTTGAAGATTCTAAGTAGAAATGACTCATTTAATAAAATCATTGATTTTTATACCATAAAAACTCTATTACATGGACATTTCTTTATTAGTGAAGGTGGGTATGTTACATTTCCATCTACTGCACCTATTGGTTCTGCTAGGCCTTCCACTTCAGGAGGATACTAGGCTTTCTTCTTAGTTGCTAGGTTTCTTTCCTGCAGTTCCCAAATTTGGTTACAGTATATGCCATGGATTACATACAATACATGTTCTTCTCGTTTGGATATTTCGGTTCTAGACTAGGCTGTACTGCTTTTTTCTCAGGTCTCTCTCTCTTTATGCTTCTCTATCATGGTGGCCCAGCTCCACATTCTCGTGTGGTGGCTAGTTCTATAAATTTTTAAATGATTCTTTGGCACAGATGATTTCAATCGCGAATGATTCACTAAGGACGGTGCAACGATGAGAGTGGTAGGTGGCACAAATGATGATTCGCCCACATCTTAGAAAGTGTATCCGCCCACAACATTATCCTTTCTTGCGGTGTAAGAGATCTCGAAATCATAATTTTGCAAGGTAGCAAACCATCTCTTTTGCTTGGGAGAAAGGTTTTGTTGGGTGAGGAAAAATTGGAGTACTCGATGATTAGTCCTTACTTTGAAATGCCCACCACATCAACACTCTCTTTTCGGCTCTCTCATTCTAGTGAGAGCGGTTTGCATACTTTTCTTGCAGGTGCAGGTACATCAATTTTGGTAGTTGTTTACATGCCAGTGGATGTCAGCACACATGCCTGCTTGATGTGATAGTACGCATTGGTTTATGCATCTGTCTGTGACACTTGGATAGTGATTTTGGCATACAGTTTGAGGTGGATACTGAGGTTTTGCAGGGGAAACTCTGTCCAAATTTTTCAAAATCTATGATCTTTGCCATTGGCGTTGTACATCATCATGTCTTTGTCGCATTCAGAGCGTGAATTGTACAACATCAAGAAGTTCGATGGTACGAACTTCTCGCTCTGGAAAGAGCAGATTCAGGATGTGCTCATTCAGAAGAAGCAGTTGAAGCCCTTGAAGGGGATAACTGCTAAGCCTGTAGATATGGATGCAGAGGATTGGAATGAGTTGGATGCCTTAGCAAAGTCTATTGTCAGACTTCATCTTGCTGAGTCAGTGTACTTTATAGTGGTAAATGAGAAGACTACGCATGAGCTGTGGATGAAGCTATGTGCCACATATGAGAAAGAGACTGCCTCCAACAAAGTCTATTTCATGAAATGGTTATTTGAGCTGCATATGAAAGAGGGTGGATCCATTGCATCGCACCTGAACGAATTCAATATCATCTTCAATCAGCTTCAAGCACAGAAGCTGAATTTTGATACGCGATATTTCTCTTATGTTCATTGCCATCATCATGGGATACTTTTCGCATTGCTATTAGTAACTCTGCACCTGGTGGAGTACTGAACTTTGATGATGTTGTGGGTAGCTTGCTTGTAGAAGAGATCAAAAAGAAGTCTGTAGATCATGGCAAGCAAGATGCAGCTCTCAATGTTGACCGTGGTAGACGGCAGTTCAGGGGGAAGTCTACAGAAAGAGGCAGGTCACGCAGTAAGTCACGTAGTCGCAAGGATATTGAGTGCCATCATTGTGGCAAGAAGGGGCACGTCAAGCTTGACTGTTATGCATGGAAAAGAGAGCAAAAAGAGAAGAAAAAGGATGCAAAGAAGAATGACGATGGACCAAAAGATGATGATAGGAAAGGGAAAGCAAAGATTGAGGAAATCAATACAGCCACCACTGATAGTAGTGACACTGAGATACTTTTCATGTCATGCCTACCTGCAGAAGTGCTTACTACATCCGATGATGGATATTCTCAGGATTGGATCCTAGATTTAGGTGCTTCATTTCATGTCACTCCCCATAGGGATTGGTTCAGCACCTATGGTAGTGGAATGCATGGTTGTGTTCATCTTGAAAACAACTATGCATGTGACATAGTGGGAGCAGGGGATATTAAGTTCTCATTTGCAAATTGTTTGTCATTTACTGTGAAGAATGTACGTCATGTACCCAAACTGACTAAGAGTCTTATATCGGCTGGTCAGTTGGATGATAGTGGTTATCATACTATTTTTGGATCTCAGAGTTGGAAGATTCAAAAGGGCTCTATGGTTTTGGCAAGAGGTGCCAAATGTGGGACGCTGTATCCCTTGCATGTATCAGGTATTTTTGATAATGTTGTTGCTATAACTGAGCAGCCAAGCACTTCTTTTGTGGCATTGTCGATTGGGCCATATGAGCCAGAATGGAATGAAAAGCTTATGCCGTTTGGGTTATGTGGCGAGTTTGAGCTTTTCTGATTTTGAATTTTGTGAACATTGTGTGTATGGCAAGCAGTCTAAATCAGCCCACAAGCGGCAGGCCAAGAAAGAGCTTGACAAGTTGGATTTGGTTCATTCAGATGTATGTGGTCCTATGCGTACTCGATCATTAGGAGGGGCTGAATATTTTGTCACATTCATTGACGATGCAACCAGGATAGCTTGGGCTTATCCTATGGCTCGTAAGAGTGATGCATTCAATGTGTTTCAGAAATGGTTGGCTTTGGTTGAGAATCAGTCAGATGGAAAGCTTAAATGCTTGCGGATTGATAATGGTGGAGAATATGTCTCTGATGAGTTTCGTCATTTTTGTGACACGTGGCATAAAGAGGGAGCTTACCACTCCTCGTACTCCAGCTCAGAATGGAGTTGCAAAGAGAATGAACTGGACTATTCAGGAGAGGATGCAGTGTATGCTTTCTCATGCTAGCTTGTCAGGTGGATTTTGGGCTGAGGCATTGAAGACTGCAGTGCATGTGATAAACAGATCACCGAATAAGAATTCGGATCATGGCGTTCCTGAACAGGCATGGAGTGGCAAGAATCCCTCTTACAATCACTTGTGCATATTTGGGTGTGATGCATTTGCACATGTGCCAAAAGAGCTTCGGAAGAAGCTAGATCCGAAATCTAAGAAATGCATCTTTCTGGGTTATGGTGAAAGTGGAGAGATGGGATATCGTCTCTGGGATCCAGAAGGCAAGAAGATCATACGCAGCCATGATGTGGTCTTCAATGAGAAGAAGATGCATAAGACACCCATCAAACATGTGGAAATGCACAGAGTCACCTTTTAGGATGTTAATCCACTAGCACATGATGGTAGAAGGCAAGTTGTTCATGCACCAAATGGTACAGCCAGGTACTCCCAGTGGTTCACAACAAAGGGCAGATGATGGTTCATCAATTGGTGGATGTGATGAGTAGGGTATGGCTGATATGCATGATGGACAACAAGTTGACATGCCTTTGAGATGGTCAACCAGAATCTCTAGACCGCCAGATAGATTTGTGCCAGGCGCAGACTATGTTATGTTGACTGACTGCGGAGAACCGTCATGCTACAAAGAGGCTATGCTTCATGGAGACAAGCGCAAGTGGGAGCTTGCTATGCAGTCAGAGATGGATTCACTCAGAAAGAATGATACGTGGGATCTTGTTTCTTTGCCTAGAGAGAAGCATGTGCTCCCATGCAAGTGTGTTCAAAATGAAAGTCACAGGTGATGCAGTGCCTAAGTATAAGGCGCAGTTAGTTGCCAAGGGATTCAAGCAAGAAAAGGGTGTGGACTTTGATGATATCTTCTCGCCAGTCTCGTGAAGATGACTACACTCACATGTGTGCTTGGCTTGGTAGCTAAAGATGACATGGAGTTAAAGTAGATGGATGTCAAGACTGCGTTTCTTCATGGTGACTTGCATGAGGACATCTACATGCAGCAACCTGAGGGCTTTTGTGCAAAAAGGCAGAGAGAAGCTAGTATGCAAGCTTAAGAAGAGCCTATATGGTCTTAAGCAGGCACCCAGGGAATGGTATCACAAGTTTGATCCATTCATGAGATCTCAGCATTTTAGGCGGAGTGAGTCAGATCACTGTCTTTACACCAAGAAGGCCGCAGATGAGCGTTTCAATATGGCGGGGGGAAGGCATTGAGCACTCCTCTTACTCCATCTGTGAAACTCAGCCAGAAAGATTGTCCGAAGTCAGATGGTGAGAAGGCCGAGATGGCTAAGGTTCCCTATGCATCAACAGTTGGCAGTTTGATGTATGCTATGATAGCTACAAGGCTCGACATTGCATTTGCAGTGGGAGTTGTTAGCAGGTACATGGAAAATCCAGGCAAGAAGCATTGGGAGAGGCAGTGAAGGGTTTGATGCGTTACTTGCGAGGTACGCAAGAGATGTGCATATGCTTTGGTAGACGAGATGCATGTGTATTGGGCTACACAGATGCAGATTATGTAGGTCACCCTGACACGAGGAGGTCTACTTCTGGCTATGTGTTTACCTTTGCTGGCGGTGCAGTGTCATGGATGTCACGTCGTGCATAGAAGTGTGTTTTACTTTCTACCACAGAGGCTGAGTATATTGCAGCCACAGAGGCATGCAAGGAAGCCATTTGGCTTAGTCGGCTAGTGGGAGATTTGGGAGTTACAGTTGATACTCCTGTGTTGCATAGTGATAGTATGAGTGCTATACAGTTGGCATGAAATCCGGTCTTTCATGCAAAGACCAAGCACATAGAGGTCAAGTATCATTTCATCAGCAGAGAGGTACTTGAGGACAAGCGGCTTGAGCTTTGTCAAGGTGCATACGGATGATAATCCTGCAGATCTTTTGAGACAAAGGGTTTAGCATCTGAGAGATTCGCATGTCTCAAAGAGATGATGGGCATTGGGTGAGCACTATTCTCGCATGTACCACTCTTGCTTAGAGCCACATTGGCCTTTAAGTGGGAGGTTGTTGGGGGTAAAGGCCCCTGTATATGGGTATTTAGCCCATTATATATAAATGGAAGAAAAGAAAGATAAGGTAGTATTAGCTACCACCAAAATACGAGTCATCTCCTCCTGCTTCCGCTCTCTCTCTCTCTCTCTCTCGGTCTCAACTCTTTAAACTCTTAGCATTGGTCGTATATCATGCCCACTATCTACTTATAAATAATAGAGCAAATAATTATGTCATTATGCAAACTGTCAAGGTAAGTATATACTAAAGGCTTTACTATTTGGGTCTAGAAATAGACTCAAGGATGTTTGTATATTTTTTTCATAAATTATGGATCTTATGTATTGTTATGTATTCTAATATTTTTTTAGTGCTTATCAAATAATATGCATATTTATGCATAGTGGTAGAATTTGTCCCAAGAAAGTCCATTAAAAAAAGTGTCTTACATTCATGAAATTTATTAAATAAATTTTTAATTAAAAAAGATTGATATTTCAAAATATGTAGACTCCTATGTCATTTTGTAAGTCAAGTTTATTTTTATGTCACAAACAACATCAGTTTATTTATCTATGAAGGTCACATGTGTTCTCAATCTTGAAAAAAATAGCAAAATTCATGTATTTTTAAAATTTATACATGGAGTTCTAGATGTGTTTTAAAAAAACTATGTTTTTAAGCCATTTTTGAGATTTCACACATTTTGGGAGGGAATCTTTTTAGGTAACCCTCGTCATTTATCTATTTTGCTCGCAATAGTGTTAGTGCTTGCTTGAGCTCTTGAAATCTCTTATCGGCCACGACATCCCAAAAAAATGCTTCCTTCTTAAGCCTATCGGTAAGTGGGGCTGCCATGTGAGCATAATGGCATATAAACCTCTGATAGAAGGATGCTAATCCCAAAAATCCCCTCAATTGAGTAGTGTTAGATGGTGTTGGCCACTCTTTCACACATGGAATCCATCTTAATACCATCATTTCTCACAATGTGACCCAAATAGTCCACTTCTTGTGACGTAAAAGTGCACTTGCTTTGCTTGGCAAACAACTTGTGCTCCCTCAATACCTTAAACACTTGCTCCACATGCATCAAGTGCTCTTCCCTTGACTTGCTATACACAAGTATGTCATCAAAGAAGACCAAAACTTATTTGTAGAGGAATGGCTTCAAGTCTTTGTTCATGAGAGCTTGAAATGTGGCCGGGGCATTTGATAATCCAAAAGGCATAACCATGAATTGAAATAGACCCCGTTCAGTCCGGAATGTCGTCTTAAACTCATCACCATCTTTCATCCTTATTTGATGATACTCGAGCTTGAGATCTATCTTGGAGAAGTATTTTTCTCCTTTCAATTCATCAATTAAATCATTAATCCTTTGAATGGGATATCGATTCTTTATAGTGATCTTGTTGAGATCCTTATAATCAATGCACATTCTATAAGATCCATCCTTCTTATTCACCAATAAAACTGGTGAGGCAAAAGGTGATTGGCTTGGTTGTATGAATCCCATTTCCAAAATCTCTTCCACTTGCTTTGCCACCTCTTCCCGCTCAACCTTCAAAAGCCTATAAGGAGGCTTATGGACTGGTTTTGCATCCTTCTCAAGCTCTATGGCATGATCAACTTCTCTAGTAGGTGGAAAACATTTTGGTGCTTCAAACACATCTTTGTACTCTTGCAAAAAGGCATCCATCTCTTTATCATGTATTTGCAGCCCATTGTCCTCTTCTTGAGACGAGTGAGTTGTAGCATATAAACAAGTCATGAACTCTTCAACTGCCTCTTCATTTGCTTCATGGACACCAAGGTTAAAGCATGGCTACAAACTCCATCCAAGCATAGTTCTTTGCCCTCATGCATAAACCACATTTTCATGTGCTTCAAATCCATTGAGAATCTTCCCAAAGTGTGCAACCAATCACACCCAAGCACCACATCAATGGGGCTCATATCAAGCACAATCAGACGGGCATTATAGGCATATTTCGGAAGACAAATAAATCCTTGTTGTTGCAAAACCCAATTCTTGCTCAGATCATGCTGTCCATTTGCAACCTCCACTTTTAGAGGCTTCATCATCTCTATTATTCCTTGATGGAAATTCCCTTTTGCTCCAAGTCATACCATTGTCCCACCAATTGAGCCTATTGCAATGGAGATGTGAAGTTTTGAAACATGGCATCTTTGAATGCTTCCCAAGTGTCAAAATGCAAGTCTTCATGTTGAGTAAACCACCACCATGAATGGGCATAATCTTCCAAATGCAACACGGCAAATTGTACTTTGTCTTCTTCCTCACAAGGATACAATGCAAAGTACATCTCCATCTTGCTAGTCCATTCTTCCAATTCCTCAGTGGTAGTATTCACCCCTTTGAACTTGGGAAGTGTAATCTTGTCTTTCACATCTTTGGCTCTTGGTGATTCCAATGTAGAACGGCCAAGGGTATTGTGCAGAATATCCCATCTCCCACTAACATTGTAAACACCTTTTGAAGAGCCTGTGGGTTGCTTCCCCAACCTAGAACCTGTGACATGTCCACTTTGATGGTCTCTTGAAGGCATATTGGACTCGCCTTGCATACCACCAAGATTCCCATGTCGATTCGGTGCATGATTAATCTTGTCCACACCCCTTTGTAAACCTAAAATCCGGTCTTCAAGAGTTGCAAGCCTTTCATCCAACTTGTCCACCATTTGATGCATCAACTTTGCATTCTCATTGCCTTGCCACACACAATCTCACTACTAATGTAAAGCACCTCTTTTTGAGCATCCCTTTGAGCATCTTTAATTGCATCAGTAAGAGGAATCCTTAATATATCCAAAGTAATGTTACCCAATGAGATTTGATCCTGTCCATTAGTGTGCGTCGGCATTCCTTCATTGACTATTCACTCACTAATGTCATGAGGAGGTACTCTATCTTGTTGCATAGCCCTTGAACTTTGTCCATGTTAAACATTGGAATATGGATTCTCACTTAATGGGGCATCACCCACATGTACCAAATCATCATCCACGAACAACTTCATTGGCATCATCATGAGCTTGGTTGTCTTCCCACGGGCACTTGTGCTTGAGATCTTGATGGCCTTCCTCGGTTCCCCATGCTACTGAGTGTTTAATATAGCAAACGGCAACCAAATTTGGATTTCTTGAGTTTGCTGCATTTTGACAAGATGAACACTTCTATCACCCTGGGATCACCACTTTGAGCACCCCAATACCTCTCTGTTTTGACTTTTTGTTAAAAGTTAACTATGAGGGTTGACCATCCATATGGTCATGGAATTGAGAACTTATTGACTCATTGGAAAGCTCTTTAGTAGTGTTCTTAAGCTATGTAAACACCTTCAATTCAGTCCGTCCCATTTTTTATTGAATTAGGGTTTTCAGCCTAACAGAATTGTCCACTTTGTACCCTAAAATGGTGTCCGAATCAACCACTTGATGGCTAGTTAGGACCGCCTTAAGACACCCTTTTAAGACTTCCAAAGACCCTTGAGAGATCTTGAGCAGATTGGGACTCAATTGTACTTCTTTACCCACTGCAGAGTGTAGGAAAATCACAAATTTGCCATAGTCTCCCCGCAATTTGGCCCAAATCTCAATCAAAATGCAAAAGCACTTGCCCAAATATCCACTCATGAAATAATGCCCCAAATGATCATCATCAAAACCATATGCTTGCTCATGTAACCCTTATGCTTGGACCACTAACAAACATCCATGGCATGCCCAATTAAGTGACCATTGGATTGCATAGCCTCGTCATGCCTGCTCATGAGCATTCCCACCATTGCAGCCAATTAGCATGCAAGTAGGCAAAGTAATGGCATTCTAAGCACTTAAAATGTAGCCATAAGCATCCCATATATCACAATAATGATGCTTCTTATAAGCAATGGCATTCAAACATTTAAAATATAGCCTTACTCCATGATGATTCCTTGGATGTTGAAGCTTTGAAGATTTGAGAAGACTTGAGAGAACTTGAGATGGTTGAAAGCTTGAGAACTTGAGGAAGATGATCACAAAAACTTGAAAATTTGAGGAAGATGATCACAATCATGCCCATTCGTAGCATATAAGGCGTTTCTCTTCATGGCATCTTCCCACGACCAGGTGTAGCACGAAGTAGAAAAACACCGCAACAAAGTCTGTAGCCTTTGAAGTCCCTTATAGCTAAGCTTAAACTTGGCTCTTCATAAGCCAAGATTAGGCAAGCTCTTGGCTCTTCATAAGCCAAGATTAGGCAAGCTCTTGGTTGCTCCCAAGCAATTTGGAGTAAAGATTGCAGCTCCCTCAAGCCACTGGATAAAGAAAGCGTGCAGGTTTGATAGCGCAGGAAAATAGACCTACGAGGCTTGATGGCATGTAATAATCTTGCCTTACCTTAGCTAAAGCTTAACAAGGTACTCCATCATTGTATAGCCCCGATTCGTGTGAGAAATGGCATCACACCCTCCTCAAATCAATGCAAGAAAATAGCTCATGGTTCCTCCAAGAATCCAAGTTGTGAAGCTCCATTAATAGGTTCATTTTAGGAAGGTCTTGGAAGGCACTATCAAAACCCTAACACAATGTTGATTAATGGCAACAAGACGAATCACTATTTCCCTCAGAATTCAGTATGTGAAGAAGAAGAAACATAAATGTTTTGATTAGGAGAAGTTAATCAAGATTAATAGAAAATTTCCCCCAAATTTGGTCCTTTCTTTCAAATTTTGGACCAGTCTCCTCAGAATTTGGTCCTCAACCAACCCATGACCCCAAAACTTTAATCAATTCAAAATTTAAAGGGAATTCAAGCATTCCACACTCCCCATGCCCCATTCCTTGATCAAGAAATCAATCAAAATCAAGGAAATTTTAAGAAATTCCAAGAGAATCAAGAAAATACAAAAATTTTAAAATTTTCAAAAATCTTGGATTAAAGACAAGGCTCTGATACCATTGTAATGATGGGAAAAAGAAATAAAGAAAGAAAGATTGCACTCATAATAATGGAGTACCACATGCACTCAAGGGAGTACCACCATAGCCATAGAAGCATGGAGCTCCAAGAATTATGATTTCATTAGTAAAAATGTGTTATGACCTTAGTTACAATATTCACTTATATACTTGCCCACCATTTCACACTCATTAATGTTAGGCCTCATACTTGAAACGGACATAACCATGCCCATGAGCCTCTCTTTATGTACAAACTCAAGCCCCTTTCATTACAGCCTGCTCCGTGATATTTACCTTGCATGAACGCATGCTTCTTCATGGATTGCAAGAGGGCCACCATAGCCATAGAAGCATGGAGCTCCAAGAAGTATGATTTCATTAGTAAAAATGTGTTATGACCTTAGTTACAATATTCACTTATATACTTGCCCACCATTTCACACTCATTAATGTTAGGCCTCATACTTGAACGGACATAACCATGCCCATGAGCCTCTCTTTATGTACAAACTCAAGCCCCTTTCATTACAGCCTGCTCCGTGATATTTACCTTGCATGAACGCATGCTTCTTCATGGATTGCAAGAGGGCATTAGCAAGATCTGAAACAGCAGCATCATATAAAGAGATGGTTCCCTTGAAACCTTCTCCTACTAACCAACTTGCATGTTTCGTTTCTGCTAGATTGGTGGCTGGCATGTGCGACAAACTAGCATTGTCCACCTTCTATAACAAAATATTAACTGATAAGAATTGAAGTTGTAAGCCCCAACCACATTCCACAACAAAAGACTAGATTTACAATTCAGATTCCAAATGCAAGCTATTGGTCTTCAAATCCAAGAAAGTTATACTTACCCCTACAAGGTGCTTCCTCTAATGGGGATATCTAGTATGCCATCAAATAAGCCAACAATCCATGGCTGGCAAGTTTGCATCAACAACTTTACCATTCATCCACCATGATCTAATGTGTCTATATTTTATGAGTGCCTCTTCTTCACTCAATGCACAACGCCACTGAGACAGCATAGTCGCTTGTGCTCTTCTTCACTCAATGCACAACGCCACTGAGACAGCATAGTCGCTTGTGCTCTTCTTGAAAATTCATGACTACATATTGTATTGTATGGATGTTCAAGCTTTGTTCCAAATGAAAAAGACAAAAACATTCACGACATTACATTATATTCTTTGGTTCATTATTATATAATGTCTTGACTGATCTCCAATTTGCTCCCACCTCGTCAGCCACCATGAAGCAAAAAAATTCAGGTTTGGAAAAACCTTTTTGCACCATAACATTGTTGATCATTTCCCAGAAAAGAACTTGTGCCACTGTGTCCTCCTCTTTCATTTTGCAAGTTGCAATTTTCATGAGCTCTTACAGGCTACATGCCATTATATAACAATTGGAAAGCAGTCGAAAACAAGTTCATAATTTTAAAGAATTTGACAAGACCAAAATGTACCTTGGATAATATACATGTGCACCCTTTTTTGTCCATCCTTGCACACATCTGACATGATTAAAAAAAACCCAAGACGAGCCCAAGCCCTCCTCAAATCATCATCTCTTGTTGGCGTATTCGGTTTACCAAATTCAAACCCAATGCGATCGCTATGGTTGACATTTTAAACACATAACATTGCTCACTCGTCGTCCAAAGCTTGCCCAGGAAAATGGCTACCATGAAAGAACTCAAAAGTGCATTGTCTCTTCAATTCTAGGATCCTTGCACACTGAATCATTGATCCTAGAAGCTCGTACCATCCTCTTGAATCTACAAGATAATTGGAGAACTTAACAAACTATGCAAACTTAAGTTGAGAAGAATAATCAAAGAATTTATGGAATACACATTGCCTTTGACATTGAATTAGGGGATGCATGTATTCCAATAATAGCGACAACTTTGTGTTGCTAATATTTGATCCATCCTTCGTATGCCTCCTGACAACTGCATCCAATACAAGTTGTTTGGTGATATCCATTTGTATCTTCCTTGGACCACTTGTAGTCACCTCTTAAACTGTCTCTTGCACAAGCTCTCTTATCTTTTTGCAATGCCTGTCTTGATGTGCCCCTTTACACCACATGCAAATGTTCCCCTTGATGTATCATTAATCTGGTCATATGTGAGTTAGCAGGCATACAATAGTACACCGTAGCACCACACATTCTTCTACATATATGTTTGTTCTTGCGTGCAGTAGAAACAAGCTAGAGAGCTATATCCATTCGGTGTTAAGCCCATCGATGGAAGCTTCTGTGGTGTGAGGTTGCCTATTATTTGGAAAAATGCAAAAGTCCTAATAAAAACTCTTATTAATCATGATTTATTAAAATTGAGCCAAGATAATAAGCTTATCAATCCATGATATTGTATTCGGTGTACCGTTCATACTTTTGCTTTCACATAAGGCATAAGTGCACTCAAATAAGCTTCCACAAGAACTCTTTTGTACTACTCTAGGAAACGTCACATGGCTCTTTCACCCAAGAATGGCATTCATGTGTTTGCACCATTCCTTGCATTGGAGAGGTTGAAGTATCACGCACATTCAGTAACTTAAAAGCCACATTGCCATTATAGATTTGAGGAATCTCTTCTACCTTCTCAATATACGTTCTTGGTGATAACATTCTACGAAGAACACCTGCATGAGATTCCTCAGACAATAAGTATTTCACCACACTCTTTTGAAGTGGTGTACATGTGGGAGAATCTTCCATTGTAAGATCAATAATGACTTGCTTTGGGTGTGCTTGTTGTAGTATTGTTTGACTCTCCTATTATTGGAACAACCAAGTATTCTATTGTTATATCTTTATCAAATATATAACATGGTTCCTCTCTAGTGGGTCTAGCTGATTGGATAGATATAAGATGATCTACACCATCATCTTGTGGTTTGATTGCAAAAACCTTCAATCCATTAGCATTCCATCAAAATGTCCCCTAAATAAAAACTTCCCTACACAATTCTAACAATAGGATCATTCTCTAAACCTTCTACAAAAATGTGAAAAGTTGCGTTCTCCATGTTGAGATGAAGAAAAAAACAAACCAAAAGAAGATAGGAAAGAAAAGGATCTTTATTTGTCGAGCACTATATCTCATAAAATCAACTCACAAACACACAACAAACTAATGAAAACGAATTTGATTTTTAAACACTAAATCTAAATATATTAAACTTAATTTTAAAATAGATTCATTAAAAAAAATATTTTTGACAAACATAAAAACATTCTTCAATAATTATAAATAGTGTCATTAATGTATGAAATCTAAAATCTATTTTCAAGAATTATATTTAGTAATAAATACTTACATAACTAACTCTCATTAATAATTACTTTTCTAACTACCTTTAATTTTCATGAATACATATAATTTATACGTAATGATCACATTGTTATGATTAAAATCATGATTTTGAATAAAGTTCTATCTATTCTATTTAATATGTAAAATTTTGTATAATAACATCTTCTTTTTTGTAATAATAAAAAAGAGAGAGAGAGAGAGAGAGAGAGAGAGAGAGAGAGAGAGAGAGAGAGAGAGGGGCGGGCACCTTAGCCCCCTCACTAAGGGCGACATTTTCCTTAGTGAGGGGGTTAAGGAGACCGTCTCTCTCTCTCTCTCTCTCTCTCTCTCTCTCTCTCGCCTACTCACTCTTGCAAAGTTTGGTCACCATTGAAGAACATTTGGTTGCAATGCACACTATAGGATCAATTTCAACGGGCTCTCTAAGGCTACGACACATTGAAAATGAGGCATCTCTCATGTACATTGCAACCAAATGTGCTCTAATGTGGTGACCAAACTTTATAAGTGTGTATATGTGGACCCCACCCTCAGTCTTGCAAAGTTGTTCACCATTAGAGTACATTTGGTTGGAATGTGTGGGATAAAGGCCCAAATTTGAGGGGCTCTCTAAGGCCACGACACACTAAAAATCGGGCATTTGCACAGGCACATTCTAATCAAATGTGCTTTAATGGTGGACCAAACTTTACAAGGTTGTATATGTGGACCCCATCTTTACTCTTGCAAAGTTTGGTCACTATCAGAGCACATTTGGGTGCAATGTGCGGACCAAAGGCCCAATTTTAAAAGGGCTCTCTAAGGCTATGACACATTGAAAACTAGGTATCTGGCATGCACATTACAACCAAATGTTCTCTAATGGGAACCAAACTTTGCAAGTGTATATATGTGGACCCCACGCTAACTTTGAAAGGTTTGGTCACCATCGGAGCACATTTGGTTACAATATGTGGGCCAAAGGCCCACACCACATTGAAAACCAGGCATCTGGTATGCACATTGCAACTAAATATGGATGCCAAAATTTGTTTGGGTATTAATTATTTAGTTTGGAAGGGAAAAAGTGATGGGACCGTAGTAGTAGCGAGAGGACCTTAGGCAAAAGGTTTTTAAAAAATCATGAAGATGATGTGTGGGGCTGATGGAGTTTGAGGGTTCTAGAGGATTCCAGGAAGCGTATAAATAGCCATTTAAACATGAGTTTGAGCTTGGGTTGTGGCCCTACGAGAGAGAGAGAGAGAGTTAGAGAGAGAGAGAGAGAGAGAGAGAGAGAGAGAGAGAGAGAGAGAGAGAGAGAGAGAGAGAGAGAGAGAGAGAGAGAGTACACAATGCAAATGAACGAGAAAGAGATGATGAATTCCTTTTTTTTTTGGCTCTTCATGCAATCTCAAAGAGATGATGAACGCCTTTAAATTCTTTCTTTGCTCTTCACGTAATGTGAGAGAGGTTGGGGGGATGGGGTGAGAGAGATAGAGGTTAGCGACAAACAGGGGGAGAGAGAGAGGGTCTGGGGCTATGCTGAGAGAAATGGGAAGATAGAGGGAGAATTTGGGGCTATACACAAAGAAATGGGAAGAGAGAGAGGGTCTAGCACAATTGGTTTTAATGTGTGGGCCAAATTCCCAATTTCAAGGGACTCTCTAAAGACATGACACATGGAGAACTAGGCGTCCTCGCATGCACATTGCAACAACCAAATATGCTATGATGGTGATTAAACTTTACAAGTGTGTATATGTGGACCCCACCCTCACTCTTGCAAAGTTTGGTCCACCATCAGAGAATAATTGGTTTTAGTGTGTGGGAAAAGTCCCAATTTCGTGGGGACTCTCTAAGGCTATGCCACATTGAAAAAACTAGGCATTTGGCATGCACATTGCAACCAAATATGCTCCAATGGTAACTTTGCAAGTTTGTATATGTGGATCCCCCATCACTCTTGCAAAGTTTGGTTCACTATATTGAAGGATATTCGGTTACAATGTGTGGGCTAAAGGTCCAATTTTGAGGGGCTCTCTAAGGCCACAATACATTAAAAACCAGGAGGTGTTTGGTATGCACATTGCAACCAAATGTGCTCCGATGGTGATGATCACCAAAATTTATAAGTGTGTATATATGGACCCATCCTCACAAATTTTGGTCACCACCATCAGAGCACATTTGGTTGTAATGTGGCACATTTTTTACCTTGAGGATAGGGAAGAGGAGTCTCTAGAGAGACAGCCTAAATACAACATCAGCAATATGGTAGGTATGGTCACACATGGAAAGGGGATGGTGAGAGGTAATTTGAGGCTTCTTTAAGGGACAAGATGGAATTAAACATAGTACTCCAGCATGATTATGCAAAAAAGAATGGAATATACAAATATGACGGCTCCAAGCTAAGATGAGGGCGGCAACCAAAGAAACTTCCAAGGCTACTAATAAGAAGAAAGCCCAATTTTTAACTTCAAAGTAAGCAACTAACAAGCCAAATGTGTAAGCCTCAAAAGATATAGTAGCCCTAAAAAGGCCATTGCATCATGTGAGAGACTGGCCTCCCTATATGTGTGTTAACCACATTGGTTAACATTATTTTTAAGCGTGGTTACGCTGCATGTAACTCATTTTTATGTAACCACACTACGTGTTTCATGTAAAAGATGTATGGGATGACCAAGCTTACGACTTGTGTAATGCTAGCCCCATAAGAATAAGCCTAGGTGTGCATAGAGCTAGGAAATCAATTTTGGGCCCCCAATTGTTAAATGGGTGGCTGACCATTGTAAAAAGAGATCTCATGTATATAAGTGACTTATGAAATATGAAAAGGCACAATCCCATTATCACATTTGAGTTTTCCTTCTCTCTATCTCTCACTCTCTTGTGGCTATGGTGGTAGGCTTGTGTAGGTTGCTTACTTGATTGTTGGTGTGTGCATGTAGGTGATGGATTCTTGGCTTGCTTCTTCTCCTCCCTCTTCTTGTATTATCCCTCTTCTTCACTCATGCACACACGAAGTCATGGAGTAAGGGTTGAGCTCTATCAAGGCTAAGACCCCCATTAATCATTAGTATTTTCACAAAATTTTTGATCGAGGGAGGAAATTGTGTGAAGTGATCTCAAATTTTGTAAAGGATTTAGACACTGCTCTTGACCTATAAAGAGTAAGATGTATCCTCATTCACATTAATCATGGGCACTCAAGGTTCTCTTTTCTCTTTACCTAGCTTGGGGAAGATCCACAAAGTGGTGGAGTGAGCCCCTAGCAGCTCACATAGGGGAGTTAACCCTCATTAGGGTTAGCTAATTGCTAGTTCCCAAACCAACCCTTGCACAGTCTTCTTTCTCTTCTCCTCACCCTCTCTTTGTACAAGGAAGCATGTTCAATTTGGTGAACATCTTTCACGTTGTTGTCAGAGTGCATTTTGTTTAGGGTCCTCCACATCCTATCACTTACTAAAGTCTTGATTTGTCCAGTTGGAATGCAAATCCACTGGTAGGAGTATGTTTTGGTATATGCATGTTTGTTTGATTTGATCTTGTCTTCCTTTAACAAATAGAGTTCAATAGAGAATGAGAAGCTTGGGAGCCTTTATCAAAAGTGAGAGCTACAAGTAAGTTCCTAATCTTGTTCTTGAAGTTCATTAATTTCTTCTTTCCTTCAAAATTAGCAAAAAAATTGCATAAGTAGCTTAATCTTGTAATTAGTCTTAGGACGTTAGGTTTCGTCAAGCATTCTAGGTGTCATTGGATAGCTTGGGGTGGTTAGCCCAAGCCATCCACAAAAAGAAAACCATAAAAACCATCAAGAGAGGGCCAAAATCACAAAGATTGCAGGAGGGAAACTTGGCACATTTTGTTTTGGCCAGTTCTCTAAGAAGTGAATGGTGGTTCACTCCTCAGACATATGGTCATACGCTTCTTAGCCACGGTCGTTCACTCCTTCTGGCGAGATCCTCCCAAATATGCCTCATCAATGAGAGCAAGGAGAATTAAAAAGGAATAAAGTGCATTAAAAGGAGAATCAAGAGCATTGAAGGAGGGTATAAAGAGGGTACATATGTATAGTCAAGAGAATATCAGATGGTAGCTGTCAGGAGACACATCATTCTGACACATTTAGGAGACCTACCACCCCCTAGAAAGTGTATGCCTGTACCAACTGAAGTGTATGCCCATTCCCTCTAAATCCACATCCGTTCCTTCTAAAGTGCATGTCCATTCCTTCCCTTAGCAAACGGTCATATCCTTATCAGTGTACGTTTGTTCCTACTAAAGTGTATGCTTGTACCTACTCTAGCATATGCCCGTACCTTCTTTAGCATACACCGATACCTTCTTTAGCGTATGGCCGTACCTAAAAAAAAACATGTTAAGAGGGTGATCTAGCACTATCACTCTCCATATTCATACACCTACATTTAGGGAAATTGGTGCGAAACAACCCTCTGTTCAACGACATGGAACCTTCCTATGCTTAATCGCTTGTGAGATCTAACCCTTTGGTCAACACAACATGGAGTCAAACGATGTTAGTCCATATTGACAACACTAGTGAAAGCAAAGGACACCGTAGCACAGGATACACTACCCCTGACCTCGAGGTAGGAGGGTTGGCAACCTAGTGTATGGACATACCGCTGACCCTTGAGCAAGACCCTGAATCCCCTATGCATTCACAAAGAAGTCTTATCGTGAGACTCAAAAACTTTATCCTGGGAAATGCATAATCAAACGATCCACATCCCAGGGATAGGGGCATGGAACACCAACCAAAGAGAGCTACCATGCCACCACTATACCCTAGACAAGAGATAGGGTAAAGCAAGAGTAACCCAGTCCAGACTAATCCAGCAATTTGGGAAGCTATACCAACTACTGGGATGACAAGCTCATACCAAGATCGTAGGTCTGCGCCAAACCTAGGTGAAAAGCCCACTCACCAGGGTCCAAGACCTCCTATAAAAGAGAGAGAGCCCACCCAGCACAATTCTATCCACACCACGCAACACCTATGTAGCAACAATGCTTGCCTCGTAGAATGTATCCTGGATACCATATGGATCCTTTATACAAATCACAAACCAGTCCACCACTAAGGCAAGGACCACTGATATACTATCCGCTTGGTCCATCTCCTTTGCCTATCATGCTCCAACCCGTACCAGCACCAGCCATGGTAGGACTGGCTCCAAAAATGTTGAGGATAGCCATGGAAATAGGGAGGGGGCAGCTATAGAACTAACACCATTGGCACCGGTTCAGTTGGTGCAGAGGCCAATACAAGAGAGAATAAGCCCACCCACATTTCTAAACTAATCACCAAGTTTGACGGGATGGGAGATCCCATACCGCATCAGTAAGTTTGATAGGACTGGAGATCCCATACCGCATCTGAAAATGTTCAATCATATTTTTGAGGCATTCGGCCATGTAGAAGACCAAGTTAAGGTGAGTGCCTTTGGCCTCACCCTAGACGAAAAAGTGGGACAGTGGTTTCGATCACTGAAGGTAGAAGACAAGCCCACATTTGTGTTGAAAGAACGGTAGAAGGGGAGGAGACACACACACAGGAGCAAACCCTAATGTATATTGCAAACCCTAACCATAGAGGGAAGCCATCTCCTCTCTCACACAAAGCATAATGCACTAATCCACACAACACACAATGAGTTGTGTCCACACTCTACTAACCCTAGCTAATGTCCACACACTACACACACACAGGAGCAAACCCTAATGTATATTGCAAACCCTAACCATAGAGGGAAGCCATCTCCTCTCTCACACAAAGCATAATGCACTAATCCACACAACACACAATGAGTTGTGTCCACACTCTACTAACCCTAGCTAATGTCCACACACTATGACCAGCTGGACACGCGGTCATTTATGTCTCACACATGTTCCTACCTAATCTGCCAGCACATAGCATAGCTGGCTCACACTGACATCGAGCTTGAATCTCAACAGCCTCTCTCAAGCTCATGATGTACTGCCGATGAAGATGTAGATGAGCTTGGGATATCAAGACTCTCAACACTCCCCCTCAAGCTCATCCCATGTACTCCCAACATAGTCCGAAAGTACTCAAACTTCTCCCTGCTAAGTGGCTTCGTAAAGATGTCTGCCACCTGCTCATCAGTCTTCACATAGTGAAGATCAACTGTACCATCCAGCACCTTCTCTCTGACAAAGTGATAATGGACCTCTATGTGTTTGGTCCTCGCATGAAACACTGGATTCTTGGCCAACTGTATACTGCTCATGTTGTCACAATGAATGACAACTTTGCCATCAATAGGCTTACATAAATCTACCACATAAATCTGCCAAGAGACTCTTTAACCAAACTGCCTCACAAGTAGCAATGGCTGCACCTCTGTACTCTGCCTCTGTATTGGATAAAGCAACTGTAGGTTGCTTCTTGCTACTCCAACTCACCACGGCACTTCTAAGTGTAAAAGCATATCCACTAGTAGACCTCCTGTCATATGCGCTACTTGCCCAATCAGCATCTGTGTAGCCATGTATGTCCAAGCTTTTACCACTCTCATAAAATAAACCATAATGTGCTGTGGTCTTCACATATCTCATGATGCGTCTCACTGCATCCAAATGTGGTTTCCTGGGGCTCTGCATAAACTGGCTAACTAGCCCCACAGCATAACTCAAATCCAGGCGTGTGATAATCATGTATATGAGACTACCAACCATCTTCCTGTACATAGAAGGATCATCCAATTCCTCGCCATAATCAGCCCGCAACTTCACATTTTGCTCCAATGGTGTACTCATAGGCTTACACCCTATCATGCCATACTTTGCCAATATATCCAATGCATATTGGCACTGTACTAACCATGTACCTGCATGATCTTTTACCGCTTCAATTCCAAGGAAGTATCTCAACTCACCAAGATCTTTCATGTCAAATTGCCCACTTAAAGCTTTCTTGACATGCATCACATCTGCACCATGATCACCTGTGATAATCAAGTCATCCACATAAATGACGAGTAAAACAATCCCATGCTGTGTCTTCTTCACATAGAGTGAAGAATCTGCTGTAGAAATCTGAAAACCAAGTGAGATAAGATATCTGCTCATCTTATCACTCCAAGCACGAGGTGCTTGCTTTAGACCATACAATGCCTTTTTCAATCTGCATACGTGAGTGGGATATCTGGGGTGTACATACCCTTCTGGCTGTGCCATATACACTTCCTCTTGTAGGTCTCCATTCAGAAATGCATTCTTGACATCCATCTGATGCATTTCCCAGCCATTAGCTGCAGCCATAGCAATGACTGCTCTCACTGTGCTTTTGAGGTGTATTCACCACCTCCATCTGTTCTCAAACATTTAATCCAACAGCCATATTGCTTTTCTGTAAAAGCTTTGAAATCCATGAACTTTTCCAACACTTCACTCTTCTCTCTCAGAAAGTATATCCATGTCATCCTGCTGAAATCATCTATAAATGTCACATAGTATAAACTGCCTTTGATAGATGGGTTTTGTGCAGGACCCCATACATCACTATGTACGATCTCAAGTGGCCTGTTACTCATATTTCCTTCTCTAGGAAACCTCAACCTTGCCTGCTTTCCAAACTGATGACAGGCTTCACAAACATGCATATGTCCATCATATTTGAACCTAGGCAATCCATTGACAATGCCTCTTGTTTGCATGTTCTTTAATCTCTGTATATTGACATGTCCAATCCTCTTGTGCCACATATCAATGTCCTGTACCACATTTTTACTTTTGGAGAACATGGCTGATTTTAGCTCAGGAATTCCAGCATCCAGCTTAAACAATCTGCCTTCTTTCTTGCCTTTAGCAACAATTACTCTACATCCATGTTTGAAATCTTCAACGAAGCATCCATGCTCGTTGAAACGAACCTGTAATCCCTGTTCCACCATTTGACCAACTGAGGCCAAGCTCTTTGTGATAGAAGGCACGTATAACACATCAGACATAGACTTTGTTTGACCATTATGCATGACCAATGGTACACTTCTAACATGTGTAATGACATGCTGGGTATCATCACCTGTTTCCACATAGCCTTTTACATCCATAGGCTTCATATGCTCAAACCATTCACCATGACATGTCATATGGTTTGATGCTCCTGAGTCCATATACCATGTGTCATCATTCTCAGCATTTGTCGTCATAGAACCCACAACATGCTTCATAGCAAAAATGATTTGCAGTGCCATCATTACTGCTTGATGCATAGTTTCCACCATGTTGTGCATAATTTCCACCATAATGACCACCACGTTGTGCTCTACCCCCTCTCAAATCATTCTGTTTGCAAAAACAATCTCTCGCCATGTGTCCAAATTTGCCACAGTAATGGCATTCCACATCTTGCATAGAATTTTGTTGGCCTTGCCAACGTCCTCGACCACGGGGGTTACCTCTACCTCTCTGAGGTGCATATCCACGACCACCTCGAGCACCATATGAAGGCTGAAAATTCTGTTGTGGAGGCCTGTCCTACCATCCACGACCATTACCACCACGTCCACGTGATGCGAATCTCCCCCTGCCTCTAAAGCCTCTTTGCGAGTAGAAAGCCTGATTTCTGCCATCATCATGGCTAGTAGATGCATCCAGAAATGAATCACTGAGCTTGATTTCCTCAACCAACAAGAGTGAAACCAACTCATCAAAGTCAGGTAGACCTGTACTCCTCACTGAGATAGATGTATCAAAAGATTTGTATTCCTTGCCAAGACCACGCAAGGTAATATCCACCAAATCATCATCAGGCATGGGGGCATTTATTGTGGCCAATGCATCTGCAAACTTCTTGATTTCTTGCACATAATCATGTATGCTCCTTTTATTCCTTTTCACATTATGTATCTGCTGTCGCAACTGAGACTTGCGAGCACTCGTATCTGTATCAAACATCTTAACCAAAGTATCCCATGCATCTTTGGGATTCTCAGCATCCTGTATGTGTATGAGCATAGCATCAGAAATACATATAGACAAATAATGCAGCACTTTGAATGCTCTCTCTGACCATTGCTTATGAGCAATAAGCTGCTGCTGTGTAGGTTGTCGAGGTAGATCAGGCTCTGGCTCAGCACCTGTAATGAGATTCCAAAATCCTTTTCCTTTCAAGAAACTCTTTATCCTGTACTTCCATGCCTGGAAGTTCTTCCTATCCAGCTTTTCACCAACAATCTGAACTGGATTATCCGACATGTTGCTCAATGCAAAACACCTTGCGTACACTTCCAAATCTGTAAATGAGCCTTCCTCAGCTCAACCACACTCCAATGAATGTTCCAGATACTCCAAGATAGCCAACAAACTCCAAATTTGATGTAGAAAATCAACCTGTAATCATCCAAGATGAACTGTCTCACGCAGTCCGGAATACCCTGCTTTGACACGCCTTCCAAGGCTCCAAATCACAATGTAATGGTGCAATCAAGTATGGGCAACTTGCATTGACACCTAAACAACCTCAATGTAGAGTATCAACACCATCTGACATGTGTACATATCAATTTTTGAAAACCCCTTTCTCTGTTTTGGGAAAAAACAGAAAAACCAGAAAAACCAGTAGGAAAATGGTTCTAATTTCTTCAATATTTGACCAAATTGAGCAACCAGGCATTCATTAGCTTAGCAATAGTGTCCATCAACTCCATGTAAGAGGAATTTGTCCAATTGTATAAGACCAAGGATTAATTGCTCAATTAAAATGACTCTGTTACCAGTGGACAGCCTGTTTTAATCAGCTCATTCCCAGCTCAATTAGGCATAATTGACCAAACAAATCACATAGCCCTCTTCTCCAAAGTGTAAAGCAACCAATTGCTAAAGCAAAATTGAAATGTATCAAGCAACCAATGATTAATTGGCCTCCTCGCTTCAAGATGTACACTTTTCTGTCCTGTTTCTCTGTTGCTGGCTACGCCGCCTGCATATGAGGCCTTTGGGAGTGTTTAAGGTATTAATTGAAGATGGGTTTGAGTCCCCAACACACCTAGGCATATGTGTAATCCATCAATGGTTGGATTTTAGCAAAAAACTCACTCCAAATGCATCAATTTTGGGCTTCCTTCTCTCTGTTTTGTGAGAGCTCAAAAACCAGAGATTTTCATACATCCAAATGCTTCCAAAATGCTCCAAAATCACAATAGGGCTTGCATAAGAGTTGCCATTACATCCCTCATTGTCACATACATGTTTTCTTTGCCCGATTTACATGTATTTCCACCATACATCAATGTTCCCAAGCTTTAATGGAAAGCTTCCAAAAACCAGAATTTTTCTTTGCTTTGATTTGCTCTAACTTGCTTTGTTTTTGCATGTATCACCTGCAATCCGCTCAAGGATGTTTAGAAGACCTTACCCGGTAGGCCAAGCTCTCAGATCTGATAGTATTTGGTGTGCTCCAAGCTTCACAGCTCCAATGCCAAGCTTCACAGCTTCTCTTCACAGCTTCTTCTCCCTCTTCTCTTCACTCACTCATAAACCCTAATAAACAGCACAAGGCTCTGATACCATGTTGAAAGAACGGTAGAAGGGGAGGAGACACACACACAGGAGCAAACCCTAATGTATATTGCAAACCCTAACCATAGAGGGAAGCCATCTCCTCTCTCACACAAAGCATAATGCACTAATCCACACAACACACAATGAGTTGTGTCCACACTCTACTAACCCTAGCTAATGTCCACACACTATGACCAGCTGGACACGCGGTCATCTATGTCTCACACATGTTCCTACCTAATCTGCCAGCACATAGCATAGCTGGCTTACACTGACATCGAGCTTGAATCTCAACAGCCCCTCTCAAGCTCATGATGTACTGCCGATGAAGATGTAGATGAGCTTGGGATATCAAGACTCTCAACAATTTGAAGCCTTGAAAGAGGCTTTCAAAGTGGGGTATTCATGACAAGGAACTAGATGGAGCCCAATCAAACAATTACACAATATAAGACAAAAGGATGGAGAGTCCATCTGGGATTATATCAACCGGGTGAGATATCTACATTCTCGTTGTTAATGATAGAGACAAGTTCTCTGATGAAAGGTTAATTGGGAGAGGTTCCTAGAGGGCCTCAAAGATGTACCCTTGCACAACTCCCTGTATGCCCAAGCCCACACTTCCTTTGAGCAATGCTGCAAGAGTGCCATGGAATTTAAGGACAACTTTGAGGGAACTCATTCTCGAGAATTGCATGAGGGCACGTCTAAGGCGTCCTTCAAAACTTCTAGCATAAGATCTGAAGGTAAAGGAAAAGTGTCCTTTTCAGGACAATAGGTGGAGCAATTGGTAGCTCCCTTAATATAGCAAATGACCTAGCACTGGAGAATAGGCCAAGACCAGGATCAAGTTGGGTAGCCCCATCTTTACCCCAAAGAGAGAACTAGTATGATGCCCAATTTGTTAAGCTAACCATACCAACACACGGAGTGTCAACACTTGAGACCCCGACCTACTCTCTATTGTGCTTACTGTCAACAGTGGGCTAATCATGAAACCACTAATTGTTACCACCAGAAAGCCACCCAAGCATGAGATCTACTCCAAGCCTTGCCTCCAAACCCTAGACTGTCCCACTGGCCCTGCTAGTGCTAGCACTACACAATGCACCTTAACTGGACCATGAAGATGTGTACTGGCACAACCCGGCGGGCGAACACAATAGGGATTTCTCTATTAGCTTTGCCAGTCGCCAACTGAATGATGCAGAATGAAACTATACCACCACAGAAAGAGAATGGTTAGCCATGGTCTACATCGTTAAAAAGTTTTGTCATTATCTTTTTGCGTGACCAAGTTGATTTTCTTTGCGTACCATCAAGCTCTCATTTACTTTGTAAATAAACCATGTACCACTGGCAAGATCACCAAATGGTTGCTAATCTGCTAGAATTTGACTTTACTATCATGATATGAAGAGGCTCACACCATGTCTTGGCCAACCATATGTCATACATCCCCAATGGTGAGCCATCGGTAGGTGTTGATGATGACATTTTGGGTGCCCCCTTGTTCCAGCTATGCTTGATTCTGGAATGGGGAGAGGAAATTGCACATTTCCTCGCTAATGGCCTACCCACCAAACTACTTATCAACAAAGACAGAGCGAGATGCTTCATCAAAAAGGTTCCCCCTATCAATTGATTGCATGGCAACTTTATAGCTAAGGCAAAGATAGAATCATGATACACTATGTCTAAGAAAACGAATATATCTCTATTCTAGAGCAAGCCCACTCTAGAATCTTAGGCAGACACTTTGCAAGGACATCACTGCTCGAAAATTCCTACTAGCAAGACTATGGTGGCTTACATTTTTTGGGAATACATCAAACAATCCCATGAATGCCAATGAGTGGCAATTCTATGCAGTAAGGACAAAACGCCCCTGAACGCGGTCGTATCCTTACAGCCATTTCAGAAGTGGGGCATTGATTTTGTAGGACCCATTAGTCTGGCGGCTCAACACACTCAAGCGCGATATATCAAAGCAGCCAAAGACTATTGCACGAAATGGGTCGAAGCTAGGGCCACTTGCAAAGCTGATGCAAGCTCCATTGCAAAATTCCTTTATGAGTGTGTGACCACTCATTTTGGGTGCCCTCTTGAGCTGGTGAGATGAGTGACAATGGCACACACTTCATCAATGAAGTTATATAATTCTTGCTACAAGAATTCTTGGTCACCCCCGAAAATCCACTCCCTACTACCCCCAAGCCAATGTTCAAGCTGAAACCCCCAAGCCAATGGTCACAAGCTGAAACCATGAAAAACATTCTATGAGCTATCGTGACCAAGATAGGAGGCTAGCTAAAATGATTGGGAACAAAAGTTGCTAGCATACAAAGTAGCCTCAAACATGATAGCACTCTGGGCACATTGCACAGCATACAAAGTAGCCACAAATGTGACACCCTTTAGTTTAACCTATGGTACTGAAGGTGTGATGCCTATGGAATTCTTAGTACCTAGCTTAAGAGTAGCGGTACAGGAAAAACTCACTGACAATATTCTGAGTTGCCAGCTTTTGGAGCTTAAAATGCTTGATGAAACACGCCTCACAGCTGTGTACAACATGATTGTAGAAAAGCTAAGGCGTAAATAGTGGTTTGATGACCAACTTAAAGACAATGAGGGAGATCTGGTCCTCCTCTACAGCACTAAGAATTACAAAAAGAAACTCAAATATAGAGGACTAGGACCTTTCCTCGTACTAAAATAACCTCGCAAGGCACAGTGTGCATAGAAACCCTCCACGACATCAAGATGGCAAGATATTTCAACGGTAGCAAACTGAAACGCTACTACGACCCACTTAAAATACATTAAAGGCCATTCACCTCAAAAAACAACAAAAAAATCAACATGAAGAAATGAAAGAATCAGCACAACGCAAAGCCAAAGAACGGCAAGCAAAACTTAGAGGAAAACATATTCGTAGTAAACATGGCCCAAGTTGTGGACCTCAAAGAAGAGGATTGGGAAGTGAAACGCACACGGTTATGCTTATGAATGCCCACCCCGACAAGTTTCACAAAAAAATTAGTGCTTGTCGACACAAGAGCTAATCATAATCTAATTTCCTATGACACATGGCACTCCCTCGGGAGGCCAACATCATTAATGAAACACCTCAGCCACCCACGGTCACTGATGTTGCTTTACACTCGGTCCAATGTTTAGGTATGATTACCACTCTATTTCACATTGGAAATAACCCCTTAGAAGGAAAGTTTCATGTTATGCCTGTAGGAACAATGCATGAAGAGATCCTTCTGGGGTGCAGATGAATGGGACACAACCCGATGTCAAATTGATTCGAATGCAAGAACAAAAACCCTGCAACTTTCCTGCCTCAGGGCAAGTCACAGTCCTAATGAAAGATGAAGAGCCCAAATCATCCAATCACCCTCTCCAAATTCAACACTCTCTTCACCAACCCCTATCACCTTGCTTCTCGACCAGCATAAAACCATACCACCCAAAAAGAGGCCTCTCCCCCTCCTAAATAGCCAATTGCCTCAACAAGCCTCATTGACACCAAGCTCTGTAGCACCAACTCAAGCCCACAATAAAGAGGCCACTAATAGTGCTAACCCCACTAACACAATTAACAAGCCGTAGGTACACATTCAGCCCTCCTACACCCAACCCAATAATCCTCACTTGCTGGGTGTCCAGGAATACCCTTAGAGCCCAAGTTTATTATGAGGGTGCTACGACTCTATGGATTCCCCAAAGATCCAACCTTCCCCCTCAAACCTTGGCACTCGTGCCTCGCGTCAGCCTGCAATCCGCCAGCCCACAAGCTCTCACACAGTACACAAGACCCTCAGGAAAAGACCTCGCAAGTAGCAAAATCGGCATAGCCACATGCCCCACCCTCGTGCCACAACAACCTAGAGGTGGGTGCCTAAAGCTCTCCTCAAAGCTCAAAAGTTCTATGAGGTCAATCGGCACATCTGGCTACCGAGACAATCGATGTGCACCGTCCCTACCCCTGCGATTCCAATGCCGCAAAAATTCTAATAGCAGACCAAGAAAGCCTGCATTGTCACCTCCAATACTACTACACAAGACAAAGTAAAAGCAAAGATTCAGGAGGAATCCACAGCCATACAACCCCCACCCACTATCTCCAACACTGATATACCTTCAACCTCGGCTACTCCACTGGCCCTTATCATCTGACTCCCTGGGTGCACCCCCACTCAACCATTCGCATCTCCAACCCCCCATTACCCAGACGCTCCCTCCAATGAAGCATCCAAGCTTCCGTAAGAGTAGCCAACCTTGCTAAAACCTAATTGGAGCTGCCTTCTCACCCTCACAAGCAAGGAGTTAATACAAAACCCACAATGGGGTGCTAGCTCTATAGCCTTGGGGTACAAAACCTATTTATAGGGTGCCCAAAAAAAAACCATGGCTTTTCAAACTCTGAAATCCATGGCCGTTCATTCTCTGAAGTCCATGGCCGTTCAATCTCTAAAGTCCACGGCTGTTCAATTACTAAATCCACGGCTGTTCACTCCAGAATCCATGACCGTTCACTTCAGAATCCATGGCCATTCACTTCGGAATCCATGGCCATTCACTCTAGAAAGCCATGGCCATTCACTCCATTCAATCTCTAAAGTCCACGGCTGTTCAATTACTGAATCCACGGCCGTTCACTCCAGAATCCATGACCGTTCACTTCGGAATCCATGGCCATTCACTTCGGAATCCATGGCCATTCACTCTAGAAAGCCATGGCCATTCACTCCAAAAAGCCACGGCCATTCACTCTAGAAAGCCACTACTCTTCACTCTCATTTTCCTTACCCCTCAGGTTCACCTAAAAATATGTACGTATAGCATGTGAGTTCAATTAAAGGGGTTTTTTAATTGATTTTGAAAATAAACCAGTAAGTCCATAGGGCTTCTTATTAGTCCACCCCCGAGCCTTAACCACTGTTGTTCACTCTCATTTTCCTTACCCACAGCCGTTCATTCTCATTTTCCTTACCCACGGCCATTCACTCTCATTTTCCTTACCATGGCCGTTCACTCCAAAAAGTCACAGCCATACCTCCGCGAAGCCATGCCCATACCTTCCTAGGAAATGGAGGCAATCAAAACATCGAGTGAGATTAAAACCTGAGCAACTGTGAGAGAAATTTATAGCTTTGTTATATGAAAAGTATCTTTTAAGGAATTCTCTCTCATACATCTTTTTCTTGGAAAAAAAAGGTCTCAAGGTTGGAAGTTACCGTATGCATTCAGGGGGAGGCTATGGACCCCTTGTCCATTGAGGTTTTTGATGAAAGTCATTTGAGATTCTTGAGGGAGGGACATGACTGGATGTTGCAGTATACTAAGAAGATCAATTGTACACTTAAAAAGAAACCCATACGATCATGTCATCTAACAATGTCCCTTCTGTGTTAGTCGCTTTACAAGTTCTTATTTTTCTCCCAATATTTATAGTACTCAATCTATTGCTCCCAAGACTATCACCTTCAGTAGCGATGCCTTTGCCAAGATGCTAGTGCAGTAGCACAAGAAATCTCAGCAGTCTCGGCGGAGATCGGCCGGCATTCAGGTCAAATATAATTCAAGCTAAACTAGATATTGTTGTAATGCATTATCAATTGATCCGTGTCACAGATCAATTCAAAACTATCTACATAATTTTATCTTGTAGGGGAGAGAGAGAGAGAGAGAGAGAGAGAGAGAGAGAGAGAGAGAGAGAGAGAGACTTTGACTGACATTGGCTGTGTGTGTGTGTGTCACTTGCATCATTTGCTAGATCTTCACACTAAGTAAATCAACAATGATATTCATTTCTCTACATACGGGGTGTGTGGGTGTGGTGTGTGGGCATGTGGGGTTTGGGGTGTGTGTGTGTATGTGTGTGTGTGTGTGTGTGTGTGTGAAGAGAGAGAGAGAGAGAGGGAGAGAGAGAGAGAGGGAGAGAGAGAGAGAGAGAGAGAGAGAGTCACCTCATCAAGTTTCTTCCGAAAACAACCCTACTCCAGAAGGATGCCCAACTATGGAAGCCCGAGCAATCCAACCTCAACCCCCACCCTTAGCGTTAGTACCCATCGCACTCGAGAGGAAGGTCGACACCCTCATGGACTCAGCCACGGAGTTGCGGCACCTCGCCACCCCCCACAAAACCCCAACCAACTCCTCGACCTCCGAAATTGCACCCTCCACCTCCTTTACAAGACAACATTTTCCTCTATGACCCCATCTCCCCCGCCACCCTCTCTTATCTATTCACCAAAATTCCCTTTGACTCCATCTCCCTTCTCATCACCCTTTTCTTCCAAACCCAAACCTCTTTCTCTGAACCCATCTCCCTCTTTACCCTTCCCATCCAGCCACTTACCACGCAAACCTCATTAACTGGGCCAATCTTATACACTATGGGCATCCCACGGATGATGACGCCACCATCATCGACCTCTTTGTTCCCCATGGCCTTTGCTCATACCCTTATCCCACCTCCAAATCTGCAGCAGCCCTCCATCTCCTCATGCACTAGGGTTGGGAGACCATCTACTGGGCCTACAAATCTCTCCACCACTACTAGAAGCTCCCACCCTATTCACCCTATGTGCTCCTTTTCCTTAACCACTACTTCCTCAAGTTGCAGGTCATCCTTGCCAATTGGGATCATACAATTCGATGACTCCAATGTGGCATACCCCCTCAACACCCCCCACTTCTGCCACACCCCCTCCCATTCCCTCTCCCCCTCCATCACCCACAACTCCATCACCACCTCCCACCATCCATCTTCACTTGGGCCTCCCCAAGCACTTCATAGATATACACTCTAAATTAGCAAGGCCCCCACCTTTCTTGACACCACCCTCGCTATTGCTACCTCTACTTCAACTTCTCCTCCACCCCTATCACAATTTCCTATTGGCCTCCCTTCCCCCACACTCTTGGAGGAAGGTGAGATTCCCTCACCACCCCCGCAGGAACACAAAGAGGTGGACCCACCACTCAACCCCCTTAACTGGAATGACCCAAATAATGGATGTGTGTTCTGTGGTAAGAAGAATCATAAGGCAGAGAAATGTTTCTTGAAGAAAAAGATCAAAGATTTGATTGTTGAAGATAATCAAGAAGAAGATGATGAAGTGGAGGCCTCACCAGAAGAGGCCAATCTTATGGTTGACTTAGATTGGACTTTTTAGGCTACTCTTGCTACCAAAGACCTCTTGGCCTGACATTTATCAAGCAACCACCAACCAAACTTTATATGAAACCTATGGGAATCAGATCTCTAATATATCGAGATATGTATCACTTATTAGAACATATGTGTATCTAGCATTGTATCAATCCCTAGGCATTAGAACATATGTGTATCTAGAACATCTATGTATCTAGCATTGTATCAATCCCTAGGCATTAGAACATCTGTTTGTAGGAGGGACGTTAGAGACAACACATGTTCTCCTACTATTTATCATTTTACGGGTTCCAAAGTCAAAGGGTAGTGTGTAGCCATAGTGTGTGTGAACACTCCTTATGAGTGTAGTAGCATATTTATGTGTGTTTGTGTGTGAATAGCCTTTTAGGCTTGGATAATATTATTATTCAAGTGTGTGTGTAAGTGTGTAGGAAGTTTACTTAGGGAGACTTGGTCTAGGTTTGATTGAGTTGAAAGAGAAGGCTTTATGTCTATAAAAGCATGTATTTGGTGGAGGTTGAAGACATCATAATATCGTCATTGAGTTCGTGCAAATATGGTCCTTTGAGTATTTACTTTGTTATCTCTCTCTCTCTCTCTCTCTCTCTCTCTCTCTCTCTCTTTGCACTAGCACATAGTAGCTATGGAATTCCATCCTCCATAGCTACTCATCTATAATCCATAGTTTAATTCCATCCTCCATAGGTACTCATCTACAATCCATAGTAAACTATGGATTGTAGATGAGTAGCTTTGGAGGATGGAATTCCATAGCTACTGTGTGATGGTGCAAAAAGAGAGAGAGCGAGATAACAAAGTCAATACTCAAAAGACCATATTTACATGAAATCTGAGGATATTATTGATGTCTTTAACCTCCACCAAATACATGCTTTTATAGGCATAAAGCCTTTTCTTTCGACTCAATCAAACCTAGACCAAGTCCTCCTAAGGAACTTCCTACACACTTGCATATATATATATATATATATATATATATATATATATATATATATATATATATATATATATATATATATAGTAGCTATGGAATTTCATCCTCCATAGCTATTAATCTACAATCCATAGTTTTACCAAGTTGGTATCAAAGCCTCGCTAATGCGCTTGCCCTTCAGCCCCTGACACGTGTCAGCGCTACCTATTTGGGCACCGTTCGTTGCACATCCGGCACACATGCTCTGATACCAACTTGGCAAAACTATGGATTATAGATGAGTAGCTATGGAGGATGGAATTCCATAGTTTTACCAACTTGGTAAAACTATGGATTATAGATGAGTAGCTATGGAGGATGGAATTCCTTAGCTACTGTGCGTTGGTGTAAAAAGAGAGAGAGAGAGAGAGAGAGAGAGAGAGAGAGAGAGAGAGAGAGAGAGAGAGATAACAAAGTCAATACTCAAAAGAACATATTTGCACAAACTCAATGAGGATATTATTGATGTCTTTAACCCCTCCACCGAATACATGCTTTTATAGGCATAAATCCTTTTCTTTTGACTCAATCAAGCCTAGACCAAGTCTCCCTAGGAAACTTCCTACACACTTGCATAATATCTTATCCAAGCCTAAGAGGCTATTCACACACAAACACGCATAAATATGCTATTACATTCTTAAGGAGTGTTCACACGCACTATGGCTACATGCTACCCTTTGACTTTGGAACCCGTACAATGATAAATAGCAGGATAACATGTGTTGTCTCCAACAATTGGTATCTCTACTTCAACTGCTCCTCCACCCCTATCACAATTCCCTATTGACCTCCCTTCCCCCACACACTTTCCCCTGCTAACCCCGCAGGAACCCAAAGAGGTGGACCCACCACTCAACCCCCTTAACTGGAACAACCCACTAGATTGTATGGAGTTCGAGTAGGCCATCAATATCCTACTCGATCAACAACTCCAACAGGCACCCATCAACAAGCTCACTGACCATCTGGACATACATGTCCTCCGGCCTTACCTCGACGCCAAACATGATGCCTAGAAGTGCCAACATCCGCATCGGCTATGCTGCACAACAGCCCCCTCTGACACTTGGCTCACCACCTTTGAGCTCATGGGTGAGCAACCCATTTGGCATCAACCCTTCTTGCTGAAGCCCTACATTTAGGCAAAATACTGCAAGGCACCCCACCACTTGTTTTGCAGATCAACCCCACGTACCTACCTATCTGCAAACGATGGGCTTGGGAATTGTTCGGCATGAGCAAAAAGTGAATCCTAAATTGCAATACAACTTCTCCTAGTTCGCCCCACCAATGTCCTAGAGCCCATGCACTAAGGCTAGTATGCTAACAAAGATGCATGCTTTCATCGGCTGCTATGATCAGGTTCCCGACCCCACCATCTCGTGGCAATCATCAGATTTTTCAACCTTATCATCACACTCCTCGAGGCCTTCCAAGATGGGACCATTACCAGGAGGGCAGTCAAGGCCTTGCTTTTGACCTCGTCTAACCTTGAAGCAACTATTTAGATATTATGAGCGCATCCAATGGATGCCCGCTTGGCAACTGCAGAGACCTTAGAGGAAATGATGGGGAGACAGTATCCTGGACTAGCTACAAAGTGTTTCACCGATCCTCCTTGCTTCCCAAATTGCGGTACGAATTAATCAAAACATATTCCATCTACTACCATTGATTATACTTGCCAGCTCCAAGGATGGATTTGAATTAGGGAGGGAGGTATGTTAACCATAGTGGTTAACATTATTTTCAAGCATGGTTACGCTTCATGTAACTCATTTTTATGTAACTGCGCTAAGCACTTCATGTAAAAGATGTATGGGATGACATAGCTTACGACTTGTATAATGCTGGCCATAAGAATAAGAGGCTAGGTGTACATAGAGCTAGGAAAACAATTTTGGTCCCCCAATTGTTAAATGGGCTGCTGGCCATTATAAAAAGAGAGCTCATGTAAATATGTGACTTATGAAATATGAAAAGGGACAATCCCATTATCACATTTGAGTTTTCCTTCTCTCTCTCTTACTCTCTTGTGGCTATGGTGGTAGGCTTGTGTAGGTTTATGCTTGCTTACTTGATTGTTGGTGCGTGCATGTAGGTGATGGCTTCTTGGCTTGCTTCTTCTTCTCCCTTTTTTTATCTTCTCCCTCATCCTCACTCATACACACACGAAGGCATGGAGTAAGCTCCCTTTATCTTTTCTCTTTACCTAGCTTGTGGAAGCTCCACTTGAGTGATACAAGTGGTGGTGGAGTGATCCCCTAGCGCAGCCTCACATAGGGGAGTTAAACCCTCATTAGGGTTGGCTAATTGCTAGCTCCCAGACCAAACCTTGCATGGTCTTTTTTCTCTTCTCCTCACCCTCTCTTTGTGTAAGGAAGCATGTTCAATTTGGTGAACATTGTGGATCAATCTCTGATGTGCCTCTACGAAAAGATCATCGATGCCTATAAATTGATAGGTAGCTAAAACCTGTCTCACATTGTTAGCTTGAGGTATATAGAGACATGTTTTAGTATGTGAGAGTCTAGGAGAAGACCATTTTATTCCTTTTATACATGATTTTATTCATATTTCCTAGACGGCATACTAGGGAGTTTCAAATTATTAAGGTATGTATGGGTGGTATCATGGTGGTATGGGACGCTAGCGATCCCTCACATATATTATCTTCTTATGGGATAATTTGGGCTTAGGATTGTTGCTTTTCTTACATCACTTGGCATATTGACCTCAACATTCAAAGACAATCTCATTTTCTGAATTCATTTAAAGTTATTGTGTGGGCATTCTCTAGATAAACTTATTTTATCTATAGCATGCATGTTTTGGTGAGTGTAATCTCGTTAGCCGGATTTTCAAGCAAATTTAACTCCAGTCACACCAATTACACACCCAAGATGAAATTGCCTTTTTCCTAGATTCAAATGTATTTAATTCAATCATTTAATGAAATCATAGTGTTACTAATCATAAACTTCCAAGTATCCGGTAGAATCTTAATTTCAAAAATCGAATTATCTATGGCATCATTGGCAACCATAACGCTCACCACTTGTTCACTCAGGGGCCTTTTCTATAGTTCCTAGCTCATAGTACCCGGTAGATAATCACTTATAAAAATCAAGATGGAATCCTCGTTGGAGATCACCAAGATCAACCAACAGATCCATATAAGAGAGCTATGGACTCATCAGTTGAGGACCAGCAAGGTCAATCAACTAGATCCATACTCGGTTTCAGAAAACAACTCTTACTCCTTGTTCCAATATCTTCCACAATGCACGTGTGGGTATCTTCGGTGACCCAGAGCCGTATGGTCAGCACCCTCTAGGATCCTTCGCAGGTCACCTAGCGCTTCATTAATAGGTCGCTTCCTTGGTCCCTCATCCACCGTACCGAAAGCTCACCATTTAAATCGAACCGAGGCTAGTCAAGACCTCGGACCTTGTTACGCGAGACGTCCTCTATTGACTCTCCGTCTCAGCAGTTGCAACTTTATCAGTTAGGTCTCCACGACCTTAATCACAAGACGGTCAAAATACTTCCCCAACATTCTTGACATAAAACAGTCATTTATAAACACGTTACAAATACAGTTTCTATAATGAACTCACGTCTTTCCAGATTGTTCCACATCAATCCATATTACTTAACCCAATTCCAAATCATATGTGTATCCATTCTTGACCAGATACATCATTTTCCATCCCATCACATCAGATTCATTCACTTCACATAACATCCATTCCTCTCTTTCTTAATTTACATTACGTCTCATCACATCCATTTCTCATTACATCTCATTCGCTCACATCTTATATTATTTATTCACATTCTGATTCACATGACATCTCATCTCATCCATTCACTCATATCGACTTCATATCCATTCACATACATTTTTGCATTCATTATTCCACATACACATCCACATTCGTACATCCACATTCACATCTACATCCATTTTCACATCCACATTCATACATCCACATCCACATCCACATTCATACATCCACATTCACATCTACATCCATACATCCATTTTTACATCCACATTCATACATCCACATCAATACATCCATTTCCACATCCATATTCATACATCCACATCCACATCCATACATCCACATCCACATCTACATCCATACATCCGTTTTCACATCTACATCCACATTCACATCTACATTCATACATACACATCCAAATCCACATCCATACATCCACATCTACATTCATACATCCACATCCACATCCACATCCACATTCATACATCCATATCCACATCCACATTCATACATCCACATCCCCATCCACATTCATACATCCACTCCACATCCATATCCACATTCACACATCCACACATCCACATTCACATTCACATGCATCCACATTCACATTCACATTCACATGCATCCACATTTTTACATCCATATCTACATCCATACATCCATTTCCACATCCATATTCATACATCCACATCCACATCCATACATCCACATCTACATCCATACATCCATTTTCACATCTACCTCCACATTCATACATCCACATTCACATCTACATCCATACATCCACATCCATATCCACATCCATACATCTATATCATACATTCACATTCATACATCCACATCCATACATCCACATCCACATCCATATCCACATTCACACATCCACATTCACATTCACATACATCCACATTCTTACATCCATATCCACATCCATATCCTTATCCACATTCCATATCTACATTCATACATCCACATCTACATTCATACATCCACTTCCATACATACACATCCATATTCATACATCCATATCCACATCCACATCCATACATCCACATCCACATCTACATCCATACATCCATTTTCACATCTACATCCACATTCATACATCCACATTCACATCTACATCCATACATCCACATCCATATCCACATCCATACATCTATATCATACATTCACATCCGCGTTCACATTCATACATCCACATCCATACATCCATTTCTACATTCCCATTCATATAACCACATACGCCTTCACATCTATTCTTTTACATCACATCCATTCTTGCCGTATCACAACCCATATACATCTTATCCCATCAGATACACTTCTTACCTCATCCCATACACATCTTATCACATCCTAACTCATCTTATCACATCCTAACTCATCTCATATGCATCTTATCACATCCTATCACTTCTCACACACATCTTATCACATCCTATCACTTCCCATACGCATCTTATCACATCCTATCACATCTCATACACCTCTTATCACATCCTATCACTTCTCATACACATCTTATCACATCCTAGCACATCTCATACACATCTTATCACATCCTATCACATCTCATATGCATCTTATTAGGCATAAAGACAACTTTAGTAGGAATAACACTTTTATAGTAATCCTTTTATGTATTTTACTATGCATAAATTCTAATTTCATGAGAATAATACTTTCAAATAAAAATAAATCTTTTATACATCTTTCTATGCATAAATTTCCATCTTAATGAAATTAACACTTTTAGAATAAATCTTTTATGCATCTATCTATGCATAAAATCAAAATTAATAAGAATGACTCTTTTGAATTAAAAAGAAAATTCTTTATGCATCTTTCTATGCATAAAATCAAAATTGATGAGAATAACACTTTTGGGTTAAAATAATTTCTTTATGCATCTTTCCAACAATAAATCTAATTTAGTAGAAATTATACTTTTAGAATAAAAGAATTTCTCTTATGCATCTAATTTGTGCATTAAATCCAATTATGATGAAAATCTCACTTTTAATATAAAAAAAAAATCTTTTATGCATATGTTTATGCATACAAATCATTTATGATGAAAATCATTCTTTTAATATAAAAGAATTTCTTTTATGCATCTAATTTATGCATAAAATCCTTTATGATGAAAATCACACTTTTAATATAAAAAAAATTCTTTTATGCATAAAAATCAATTATGATAAAAATCACACTTTTATAAATAAATATTTCTAGTATACATTTTTCTATGTCTAGAATGAAAATAACCCTTTAAGAATACTCATACGATGGGGATTACTCTTTTTAACATAAAATTTAATTACTAGAAATCCTCTTTTTCTTAATTCATCAATTATGTATAACATAAAAATCAATTTTTGCATGATTACAATGAAATTCTTTCAATTAATCTAGGATGATAATTCCTAGAATATGGTAGGAAATCCTCTTTTCATGGTTTGAATGAAATTATTTTATGTGTAATTTTTACAGAAATTTTGCCATAGCTCCGCTGCTATGACTGATAAATCTCAATTATTTTAAAGGATAAAGCTTATCATTAAGGGAATGATTAGAATGATCCCTAATTGGATCATTAACCCATAATAGATTGAATCATCAATATTCATGAAATACATAAACTAAAAGTATAGAAAAAAGCCATGAATTTGGCCTCAAGCATAGATTAATCTTGGATTAAGGAAAAGCTTTATGAAAAGCTTCATTTAAATTGAGAATAGGTCATGAGAATGACCATTCTTTGAGTGAGAGAGAGAAATTACATAAAAACCATTAAAATTAATCATAAATGGAAATTTATGTAATTCTTTACTACCATTCATCAATTAACTTCAATAGCATTCAAAAACCATTTCAATTAAGCTTCTCAAGCTTGAGAGGGGTTAAGAAGAGAGAAACATTGAGAATTTATAGAAAAGATCAAAATTCGCCATTTACCTTACAAATTGCTTGATTCTTTGTTCACGGTAGAGGCCTCCAACCAATCAATTGGTTTGGTGTGCTGATGGAGTCACCAATGGAGATTGAAGAAAGAGGGAAGCTCCAATTTCTTCCATTTACCTTACAAATTGCTTGATTCTTTGTTCACGGTAGAGGCCTCCAACCAATCAATTGGTTTGGTGTGCTGATGGAGTCACCAATGGAGATTGAAGAAAGAGGGAAGCTCCAATTTCTTCAATTTGGAGAGAATTTTAGAGAATAGTAAAAATTAGCATTATTTCAGCATAATTTTGGCATAGTATAATTCTCCTATTTTTTTTACAAAGACTCAGGTTCTATTTATAGGAGAGGGAGGCTCTAACCAAGACCAACTGATTTTTAGAATTTTCTAGATTTCAGTTTGGTTGAATTTGGACTAGATTTGGACCTAGTTTGGTTCCTTTTTGATTCGGTTTGATTTTACTCATTCCAGTTATGAACATCATCACAGGGACTCATCCCATTCATCCTCATTGTGGTTTTGCTCAGCTTATTACATTTTAACCAAATTTCAAGAATCATCATTTTTCAATCAGAATCCAAATCAACTCATCAGTTCACAACAAGAATTTAAAAATCATATTAACCACATTCGAATTCATCATCTGGATAGCATTAATGCTTATAATTTCAAGTCTTAGATTTACTCGTATATACTGCCAATAAAGAGCTGCAGTTATACCCTCAGTATATACAAGTAGTCATGGTTCTTGGAACTATAAGGTAAATACCATCATGTCTAGGCCTCAAGCAAGTCAGGGATTCCATATAATTGCGGTACTTCCATCTGAAGACCCAATTACCAATTTACGAATTTCAGTTTGAATATCAAATTGTATGAATTTTATCACACAATTACAACCTTTTAGTGCTTCTTGATAAATTTTTGACATATTTGGCTTCTTGGTTGATCCTCATTAGCCGACTTGGCTCTGATACCAACTGTAAGATCCCTGTCCCCACCGCGCAACGGATTCGGGGTGTTAGCAGCGGAAGTAGCACATCTTGCGTGGGGTAGGGTCCCACACTCGGGGCCTCGCCCCCACGGATATCCGGACAGGTGACTAATTCCTCGATTCTTCCAAACCAAACTCGGAAAAACTTCTCTTGCCTGGAAAGCACGGGCGATTCTACCAAGATAACTTTTCCCTAACGTAGTCAAAAGCCTTAACTAACTAAGTCTCGATTTACGGATCCATTAGTCCAGCCTACTAACCCCATCCAGTCCCATGGGTTAGCCAACCGCCCAACCACTGTAGTGATGGGATCCAATTAGGAATTTGGTTAGGTTTTGTCCCGGGTACCAGGGAAAAGCGTTCCCAGGCCCCCTAGCCGGATTTTCAAGCAAATTTAACTCCAGTCACACCACTTACACACCCAATATGAAATTGCCTTTTTCCTAGATTCAAATGTATTTAATTCAGTCATTTAATGAAATCATAGTGTTACTGATCATAAACTTCCAAGTATTCGGTAGAATCTTAATTTTCAATCATTCCTTCATCAGAGTATCTATGGCATCATTGGCAACCAGAACGCTCACCACCTTTCACTCAGGGGCCTTTTCTATAGTTCCTAGCTCATAGTACCCGGTAGATAATCACTTATAAAAATCAAGATGGAATCCTCGTTGAAGATCAGCAAGATCAACCAACAGATCTATATATTATCAGTTAGGTCTCCACAACCTTAATCACAAGACGGTCAAAATGCTTTCCCAGCATTCTTGACATAAAACAGTCATTTACAAACATGTTACAAATACAGTTTCTATAATGAACTCACGTCTTTCCAGATTGTTCCACATCAATCCATATTACTTAACCCAATTCCAAATCATATGTGTATCCATTCTTGACCAGATACATCATTTTCCATCCCATCACATCAGATTCATTCACTTCACATAACATCCATTCCTCTCTTTCTTAATTTACATTACGTCTCATCACATCCATTTCTCATTACATCTCATTTGTTCACATCTTATATTATTCATTCACATTCTGATTCACATGACATCTCATCTTATCCATTCGCTCATATCGACTTCATATCCATTCACATACATTTTTGCATTCATTATTCCACATACACATCCACATTCACATTCACATCTACATCCATACATTCATTTTCACATCCACATTCACATCTACATCCATACATCCATTTTCACATCCACATTCATACATCCACATCCACATCCACATTCACATCTACATCCATACATCCATTTTTACATCCACATTCATACATCCACATTCACATCTACATCCATACATCCATTTTTACATCCACATTCATACATCCACATCGATACATCCATTTCCACATCCATATTCATACATCCACATCCACATCCACATCTACATCCATACATCCGTTTTCACATCTACATCCACATTCTTACATCCACATTCACATCTACATTCATACATACACATCCATATCCACATCCATACATCCACATCTACATTCATACATCCACATCCATATCCACATCCACATCCACATCCACATCCACATCCACATCCACATTCATACATCCATATCCACATCCACATCCACATCCACATTCATACATCCACATCCCCATCCACATTCATACATCCACATCCATATTCATACATCCCCATCCACATTCATACATCCACATCCATATTCATACATCCCCATCCACATTCATACATCCACATCCACATCCACATTCATACATCCACATCCACATCCACATCCACATCCATACATCCATTTTCACATCCATATTCATACATCCACATCCACATCCACATCCACTCCACATCCATACATCCATTTTCACATCTACATCCATACATCCACATCCATACATCCACATCCACATCTACATCCATACATCCATTTTCACATCTACATCCACATTCATACATCCATAGTCACATCTACATCCATACATCCACATCCATATCCACATCCATACATCTATATCATACATTCACATCTGCGTTCACATTCATACATCCACATCCATACATCCATATGCACATCCATATCCACATTCACACATCCACATTCACATTCACATGCATCCACATTCTCACATCCATATCCACATCCATACATCCATTTCCACATCCATATTCATACATCCACATCCATACATCCACATCCACATCTACATCCATACATCCATTTTCACATCTACCTCCACATTCATACATCCACATTCACATCTACATCCATACATCCACATCCATATCCACATCCATACATCTATATCATACATTCACATCTACGTTCACATTCATACATCCACATCCATACATCCATATCCACATCCATAACCACATTCACACATCCACATTCACATTCACATTCACATACATCCACATTCTTACATCCATATCCGCATCCATATCCACATCCATATCCTTATCCACATTCCACATCTACATTCATACATCCACTTCCATACATACACATCCATATTCATACATCCATATCCACATCCACATCCACATCCACATCCACATCCACATCCACATCCATACATCCACATCCACATCTACATCCATACATCCATTTTCACATCTACATCCACATTCATACATCCACATTCACATCTACATCCATACATCCATATCCATATCCACATCCATACATCTATATCATACATTCACATCCGCGTTCACATTCATACATCCACATCCATACATCCATTTCTACATTCCCATTCATATAACCACATACGCCTTCACATCTATTCTTTTACATCACATCCATTCTTCCCGTATCACAACCCATATACATCTTCTCCCATCAGGTACACTTCTTACCTCATCCCATACACATCTTATCACATCCTAACTCATCTTATCACATCCTAACTCATCCCGTATGCATCTTATCACATCCTATCACTTCTCACACACATCTTATCACATCCTATCACTTCCCATACGCATCTTATCACATCCTATCAGATCTCATACACCTCTTATCACATCCTATCACTTCTCATACACATCTTATCACATCCTAGCACATCTCATACACATCTTATCACATCCTATCACATCTCATACGCATCTTATTAGGCATAAAGACAACTTTAGTAGGAATATAATAATCCTTTTATGCATTTTACTATGCATAAATTCCAATTTAATGAGAATAATACGTTCGAAATAAAAATAAATCTTTTATACATCTTTCTATGCATAAATTTCTATCTTAATGAAATTAACACTTTTAGAATAAATCTTTTATGCATCTATCTATGCATAAAATCAAAATTGATAAGAATAACTCTTTTGAATTAAAAAGAAAATTCTTCATGCATCTTTCTATGCATAAAATCAAAATTGATGAGAATAGCACTTTTGGGTTAAAATAATTTCTTTATGCATCTTTCCATGCATAAATCCAATTTAGTAGGAATTACACTTTTAGAATAAAAGAATTTCTCTTATGCATCTAATTTGTGCATAAAATGCAATTATGATGAAAATCTCACTTTTAATATAAAAAAAAATCTTTTATGCATATGTTTATGCATACAAATCATTTATGATGAAAATCATTCTTTTAATATAAAAGAATTTCTTTTATGCATCTAATTTATGCATAAAATCCTTTATGATGAAAATCACACTTTCAATATAAAAAAATTCTTTTATGCATAAAAATCAATTATGATGAAAATCACACTTTTATAAATAAATATTTCTAGTATACATTTTTCTATGTCTAGAATGAAAATAACCCTTTAAGAATACTCATACGATGGGGATTACTCTTTTTAACATAAAATTTAATTACTAGAAATCCTCTTTTTCTATTCATCAATTATGCATAACATAAAAATCAATTTCTCCATGATTACAATGAAATTCTTTCAATTAATCTAGGATGATAATTCCTAGAATATGGTAGGAAGTCCTATTTTCATGCTTTGAATGAAATTATTTTATGTGTAATTTTTACAGAAATTTTACCATAGCTCCACTGCTATGACTGATAAATCTCAATTATTTTAAAGGATAAAGCTAATCATTAAGGGAATGATTAGAATGATCCCTAATTGGATCATTAACCCATAATGGATTGAATCATCAATATTCATGAAATACATAAACTAAAAGTATAGAAAAAAGCCATGAATTTGGCCTCAAGCATAGATTAATCTTGGATTAAGGAAAAGCTTTATGAAAAGCTTCATTTGGATTGAGAATAGGTCATGAGAATGACCATTCTTTGAGTGAGAGAGAGAAATTACATAAAAACCATTAAAATTAAGCATAAATAGAAATTTATGTAATTCTTTACTACCATTCCTCAATTAACTTCAATAGCATTCAAAAACCATTCCAATTAAGCTTCTCAAGCTTGAGAAGAGAGAAACATTGAGAATTTATAGAAAAGATCAAAATTCACCATTTACCTTACAAATTGCTTGATTCTTTGTTCACGGTAGAGGCCCCCAACCAATCAATTGGTTTGGTGTGCTGATGGAGTCACCAATGGAGATTGAAGAAAGAGGGAAGCTCCAATTTCTTCAATTTGGAGAGAATTTTAGAGAATAGTAAAAATTAGCATTATTTCAGCATAATTTTGGCATAATATAATTCTCCTATTTTTTTTACAAAGACTCAGGTTCTATTTATAGGAGAGGGAGGCTCTAACCAAGACCAACTGATTTTTAGAATTTTCTAGATTTTAGTTTGGTTGAATTTGGACTAGATTTGGACCTAGTTTGGTTCCTTTTTGATTCGGTTTTGATTCGGTTTAATCCAAGAGAGCGGAGACATAAAAATATCACATTATTTTTGAGTTTAAAACTCATTCAAGCATGTGAAGTATGCACCTCCTTGAAGGGACTCCCCTTTCTTACATATGTGTCAAAATGGAATGATTATACCCAAAATATCTCATTTTTTAAGTAATACTCGTAGTTTTTTACTAATAACCCTTGTACATAGTCAACTCTTCATCTTATGTGAGCATTTACTCATTTTTGGGTAATTTCTTTTACAAATTGGATTTATCTCCTCCCCACACATGGATTGATCTTATTGGCCCATAGGAACCTTAATTTAAAATTTCAAAAAAATCTTGACCCTCAGGATAATGCCTCTTGAGCAAATTATACTTGATTTCTAATGTACCTTCTAGAAATCTTTTTGAACTTCTGTTTCAGGGGAACTTATATTAATAGGATGAGAAATTTTTCTATCCAAAAATATTCAAAATCTAAATAATCTCTCTCTAGAATATTTTCTCTCTCTAGGCCAAAACAGGTAGAAACAAGATCTTTGATATTTCTAAAGAGGGATTTGACTATAGGGGAAGATACTGGACATCTTGAGAGGCTGGGGAGGAATCATACAAAGGCAAGGGCTACCTTGAGAAGTCACAGGTCCACCAAGATAATAACTCCTTATGTCGCTTATCATGAATCATCAAAGAGGTCCAAAATTGGGTTAAGCATGAGGAGCTAATGCTAAATGAGACATTCGCATGTAAAGAGAGTGTTTGAATAAGGGTTTGAAGATAAGAGAATGGCAATGACACAAAATGCTCAATTGAGGAGGCTTCATTCATTGATTTGAAAGGGAGAGGAGGGCTCCTTTTATAGGTGGAGAATCACCCTCTCTTCCATTGTTACAAATTACAACATAAAAATCTTCAACCCTTCAGTGACATAAGGGTAGATGTCACCATCAATTGTCCTCTTAGGCTAAGTCTTCTATTGATTATTAAATTGAAGACTTTTTGACTTTGAAAGTGTGATGTGATAATAGCTAAGTCTAAGTGGCATATAGGTGGAGATCCCACTTACACATGGCGGAATTCTCCTCTTCCATGTAAGCATTCTAGAAGAATCTTTCCCAATTATGTACCTACACACACTCCTCCACATGCCTTTCACACTCCCCAACTTGTAGCCTTATGGTGACTACTATATTAATAATACAATTAAAATCCATGTGAGCATGAAGGCCTACTTTTATTTTCCACATCACTAGCCTATCCTATCATACCAAAGTATTTATCAAGCATACTTGTGGCATTTACAATGTGTGCACCCTAAATCAAGTAAAACCATTATATTTGAAGGTAGAATGCTGTTATCAGGGTAGCCGCCAAGCCGCTGCATCACCATGCCGTTATTCCATTGTGGGCGCCGCAATCTTCTCGGACAAGCTTCCACCTTATTACCATTAAGAAACCATCAAAATATATACAAAATTGAAAATGAAAGATATCAATTTTTCATGTCACATCTTTCCCCCCAGCAAATCCTCCATGCTTGTCTTGGGGGTCTGCTGGCCATGGTACTCGAGGGTAAACTATCTTTAGCCGGTACTCATTGGCATGTCGAGGAACCTCCTGGCCACTTGCATCCTCTAGAAGATAGGTGTTATTTTTGAACTTTTGCTTTATCTTGAAGGGGCCTTCCCAGCGTCGAAGAAGCTTCTTTATATAGCCGTTTCTCCACACGGCCATCATACCTCATGCTGACTAAGCCTCCTTGCTTCAGTTCTGGCTTCTTCTTCTTCTTCGTGAGAGTGTCATGCCTTGCCTTGCGCTGTTGTTGTGCAGCCTCCAAATTTTGAAGTGCCTGAAGTCGCCTCTCATCCAAGGTCTCCGGTTGTACTAGGCATTGGGCATGTGTTTCTTCTTCATTATTCAAGTGTGCGCAAAAGATGTGCGAAGGCTTGTGATTGACAATTCTATTGGCAAAATAGCCTCCATTCCATAAACCAACTAAAAAGGTGTGAAACCAAGAGAGAGTTTGTGAGTTGTCTTATAGGCCCATAGGACCTCTAGCAAATGCACATCCCACTTTCTCTTCATAGTATCCACTAGCTTAGACAAAGATCCACAAAGCAGTCCATTAGTTTTTTCTTCTAAACCATTACATTGGGGATAATAGGGAGTTGACATAGCATGCTTTATTTTTAATTTCTACGCCAAAGCTTCAATCAAGTCATTCCTGAAAGACCTCCCCCCCCATCTGTAAGGATTTCTAATGGACACCCAAATCGGGCACATATGTATTCCTTGAGAAAGGATGCCCACAGCCACTGCTTTATTATTGACCATGGTCTTTGCTTCTGCCCACCTTGTTGCATAATCTATGGCCACCCCAATATGTAATACTTCCCATGTGAGGAATGAGGAAGTGGGCCCACAAAATCTAATCTCCACTTTTCAAATGGACCATATGCTGGGATAGGGTTTAAGGGTCCGGGAACCAATTGCTTATGCCCATATGCCTGGCATACTTCACAGCTTCTTCTGCACCACTCATAGACATCTTTGCTGAATTGAGGCCAATAATAACCTGTGTTAAGGATCCTCCAAGTTGTGCTGGCTGAGGCGAAGTGACCTAAACATTCATGACATAATTCCATAATCCTTTTAAATTCTTCCAGGCTCACTACCCTCCTAAGAATCTTATCCTTACCTTGTAAAGAACATCCCCTAGAATTGTGTAAGGATGAGCTCTCCTTGTAACCCTTTGCTTCTGTTGAGGATTCAATCCAGGAGGGAAGTATCCTGTATCTAAATAGTGTTGAACATCTTGGAGCTCAGGCTAGCCTGTATCCATTAATGCAAGAATAGCTACTTTGAAAGAAGCCAAAGTTTTAGTAGCCAATACATCAGCCTTTTGATTATCCTTCCTGTTAACATGCACAAATTTACAAAACTCAAAAGCTTCTTTTAACTCCATTGCCCTTTTAATTCTTGGAGATTAGGACTCCTTACCTTATATTCTCCTTTCATTTGTTGGATGACCAATTGCGAATCTCCTTTAACATCTACCTCTTTAATTCCATCTTTTATGCAATCTTCTAATCCCCAAATTAATGCATTGTACTCAGCCACATTATTTGATATAGCCTTTGGAAATTCCCTACCCTTGGCCCATACCTCTTTTCCTTCTGGATCAAATAAAACTATCCCCCCAGCCCCACATTGCCTGGAAGAGCTAAAGGATTCATCAAAATGCATAGTGAAAGCAATTGGTGGTGTCTCCAAATATTCATATACTTCTTCCTTTGTTCTTGTTCCTTCTTCCTCTTCCTTCCTTTTTGTAAGCAAATATGTGGTGTTTTCTGAATAAAAGTGAAAGAGAATTCTTGAAGTTCACAAATCCACTTTGCAAACTTCCCTCCTGCAGGATTGGGTTTGCGGACCAAGAATTGTAAAGAAGGTTGAGATGTGAGGAAGAAAAAAGGGCGAGGCAACAAGTATGACCTGAACTTCTTTACTGCAAAAAGAAGAGACAAACCACCTTTCTCCATTTCACCATACCTCTCCTTGGCATCAATGAGTTGTCAGCTTGCATAATACACTGGTTGCATATGCCCTTGCTCTCCCTTTTGCAAGAGTATAGCACCCACCACTGAATGTGATGAGACACTTGGGTTCACATAAAAGTCCTCCCACCACCTAGGAGGCTGCACAATTGGACTTTGACTCATGCATTCCTTGAGCAAACAAAAAGATTAAATTCAATCGGGCCCTCATTGGAAAGAAACATTCTTCTTTGACAATAGATTTATAGGATACATCTTCTCAGAGAACATGTCAACAAAGCGTTGGTAATACTTTGTTTTTCCCAAAATCCTCCTTACCTCTCTTACATTGGTAGGTGGTGGGAGGGCCACAATTGCCTGCACCTTCTTAGGATCCATCTCTATGCCTTCTTCTGAGATAACATGTCCCAAGAGAACCACCTTCCTTCGTGCCAAGCGGTATTTTCCAGGATTAAGACACCCTTTTGCATCATCAATACTTTGCAAGGCCAACCTCAACTTTTCCAAGTGATCCATGAGGCTTGAATAAATGCAAAAATCATCCAAAAATACTCTTATAAACTTTCCCAAGTAAGGTGCAAATACTTGGCTCATTTCCTTTGATCTTCTTCTCACAAATCCGGATTTGATAGTATCCAGAGTATCCATCACTACAACTCCATGACTTGCAACTTGATCCAAAATCACATCCTGAAAGGGTAGAGGATAATAATCCCTCTTTGTGCATGCATTCAAAGGGCGAAAGTCCACACACATACGCCATTTTCCACCCCTTTTTGGGAGTGACTACAATTGGGAAAATCCACTTTGAATTCTCTACTGGAAAAATAAATCCAGCTTCAAGCAAATTAGTTACCTCATTCTTAAGCACCTCCGCTTGCACTACTCCCAAACGCCTTAGCCGCTATACCACTGGCTTACTTTGGGGCTTGAGATCAATCTTGTGCTTTACTAGGGTAACTTGGTGTACTTGTGAGTAGCTGTTTGCAAAAAGGTTAGGAAATCCATCCAACATTTTTAAGTAATTCTCCCTTTTAGTACCTGCTATGGACTCATCAAGAAGAAGTTCATTCTGTTGGGGTGAAGACTAGTGAGGTCCACATCTCCTTTCTTGAACATGGTTGAAGAAGCTTCCCCTTCCAAGGCTCCATTGTCTTCAGCATCCCCTCGATCCCTTCCCAGGGAAAGACCAAATGCAACTCCCTCCACCTCCCCTTCTTCTGAGATGAAATCCTCGGAGCTGTACCACTTATCTCCTCTTCATCGGATGACTCTAACCTTGAACTTTTGGAAGTTGAAGGTTCACCTCTTACCACTTTCTTGCGACAACGACTCTTGATGTTGTAGTGGACCTTCTTGTAGAATAAGATCACCTATCTCCCACTTTTGAATTGCCTTCACTTGGCAAAGCCATGGCCTACCCAATATCAATGGGTAAGCCCTAGCATCAGGCTTTGTAGAAATGACTTGGAAAGTTATAGGCATAGAAATACCACATACATCCACTCCCAAATTCTTGACAATTCCTAAGGTTTTCACCCTAGTATTATCAACAAGTTTGATGCGATAGGGAGAGTTAGTAGAAGACAACTTTAAATCGGCATCTTTCATTGTTTTTTCACTCATGACATTGATTGACGCACCTCCATCAATGTATGCATTAGAAATTGTTTGCCCCTCAATGATGACATCAATCATCACAGGCACATCATCTCCTACATCAATATCCACCTTTTGAGCCATAGGAGTCCCATTATCCCTCTTCTTCTTTTTCTTAGATTCTCTTGTGCTAGCTAGCTTACCCCATTCCTTTCTGAGCTTTGGAGAGAGTGCCAAAAGCTGCCCGAATGTGATTTATGCCGTTTTCTCCCTAAGATCTGTTAAGAGGTCATAACTAAGAGATCCTTGTCCAAGAGGAAAGTTAGATTGTCCAATTTTTCTCCTAGACGACTTCTTCTTCTTCTTCTTATTTTTCTCCTCTTCTTCAGATTTATCTTCTTGTTCTTCTTCTTGGCTCCTAGTTTTATGACCCCCTTTTTGCCCATTAATGGTCCTCTTCTTCTTCTGAGCATGTTTCGTTTAAAAGTGCTAAACTTTTATCCTCTCTTTTCCTCAATTTTGGACACTCAGTGCGATAATGCCCCTTCTCTTGACATTCATAGCATGTGACACTACTATCCCTAGGCTTATCCTCAACTCGTGGAACCCTAGGTGGCCTTGTGTTGACTAAGTATAACTTCAAATCACCAAATTCTGCCATAAGTTGTGCAATGTTATGATCCAAGGATGGAGCTTGTACCTGAGATGTTGAGGCTATCTCTACTTGTGGTGGGATCGGCACACTTGGAGAAGATTGGAATGTGGACTCAATATGAAGAGTGGCCTCCTTCAAAGAAATATGAAGAGCCTCTTTAAAATTAGTGGGATCTTTGCTAAGAACTTTTCCATGCAAGCGGGGATCCAAAGCCATGATAAACTTGCTCATCTTAAGGTGCTCCATTGCTAAAAAGAACTCTTTGAATCTCCCATAGAAGGTGAAAAAGAAGAAGCAACAACATGTTAAGTAGCTTGTTGATATTTGATGTGAACAAGGCTTCATACCTCACTGAAAAGGCAGAAACTGACTCTCCTTCCTTTTGGAAAATCTGATCCAATTGCAATAGTAAAGCATTTAGTGACTCCACTGTCCCAAAGCTCTCCTTCATTGCTTTGGTCAACCTTTCCCAATCATTCTTGGACTCCTTTGGCAAAGCCTCCTGCTAAGTTAAGGCCACACCCTCCAAGAAATCTGGAAGTATTTCTGCCCTCTCCTTCATAGACTAACCCGTCAAGCGGCATGCTCGGTTAAACTCTCGGAGATAACTCCCCGGGTCTTCTCTTTCCGATCCTTGGAACACCGGAATGTTGAACATCTTGCACCAAAAGATGAGTAGCAACAAGGAAAATTTACTTATTTCAAAATAAATTTTCTTTAATCATGCGGAACCTTGAGGTTAAAATAGAATAATTCTAAGTAAAACCTGCGTGTCGACTCCACCAAAAGATGTGACACAAAGTTGGGATTTTGACTTCGGTCACTTCTTAGAATCAAAACACACTTGTATGAAACCTCACAGCCTCCTCACCTCCCTTTCTCTCCCTAGGTTAAGATAAGGATAAACACATCAAAGGTGAGATCATAATTCATGGAAGGAAAGATGAAAGGCTCAGGAGAAGTGAGAATTTTTGCCAGTCTTGCAGCTCCAAACAAGAGGGCAATTCTTTGTTGGAAGAAAATCGTCCGACTCAGGATTATGTGAACGAAAACATACGGGGAATGTTGGTAAGGTTCATCCGTTCGAATTGGGCAATTTGGACGAAACATCTTAAAGTAAAAGAATATAGCAATCACTTACAAGAGGATAAGATATATGGGATTTGATTTTTGCTAAGAGATTAAGAGGAATTAATTATTATTAAGAAGAAATAATGGCCAAAAGTCTATAAAAATAGAGATACACAGAGAATTGCAGTTTTAAATCCATATAGAGTGTACAAAAGAGGATTACATAGTTATGTAGAGCTTGAAGAGAGCTTCGTGTCTAAATACAAATTTTGAAAACGGGCAACCGAGCGAAAAGTTATGAACATTTTACTACAAGACTATAAAATTGTCAAAATTTGCCTAAAAGTTAGCAACTTTGGGAGAAATTCTGATCATCAATGTAGTAAAGGATTAAGAAATTAGTTATATAAGTGGAAAGAGCATATAAAGAGCTTCCTAGCCATATGATCAATTTTAGAAACCAATATCCGAGTGAAGAGTAATGACCGGTTGAAATTTGGGTATTAGACCAATACCCGAGTGAAGAGTAATGACCGGTTGAAATTTGGGTATTAGACCAATACCCGAGTGAAGAGTAAGACCGGTTGAAATTTGGGTATTAGACCACAAAAAGTGCACTTCCCTCTCTTTGCATGAAACCTCAATTTTCACATAGCCTCTTGCCTTTCATCTCCTTCATGATTCAAGCTAGAGGGTAAGTGTTAACATTGCATACTTGTGGCATTTACAATGTGTGCACCCTAAATCAAGTAAAACCATTATATTTGAAGATAGAATGCTGTTATCAGGGTAGCCACGCCAAGCCACCGTATCACCATGCTGTTATTCCATTATGGGCGCTGCAATCTTCTCGGACAAGCTTCCACCTTATTACCATTGAGAAACCATCAAAATATGTATAAAATTAAAAATGAAAGATATCAGTTTTTCATGTCACAGTACCTATGTGGTAGCTACGTGGATGTCACCCGTAGACCATTTGAGTTATATGGATGCCCACCCCCTCTCTTAATTAAATGATGTGTCCACCCCATGTAATGCATTCGAGTTACATGTGTCCACCCAATGTTTGAGCTACACGATGCCTTTGTGGATGTCCCACCACATAACTCGATTGAGGTACATGGTCATCTCGGTAGTGTCCTAGGTTGCAGCTGTGGTAACATGCCGAGTTACCTCCTAAGCCCTTGTCACTTAAGATGATGCGATTGGAAGCATAACTCAATGGAGATGAAGGAACAAGAGAGCAAGCTAACTCTAGGTGCAGAAAGGAAAGATGGCAAACATAATGAAATGTAAATGAAAGCAATAAACAAGTACTTACAGGTAGACCAAGATAGTTTGACTTGATTGATGTGACACACAAGAAAGTACATCACTCTTTTAGAGTGAGCACACACACACTCAAATACCATATGCTTATGGGATAACTCTCAAAGTGACACGTGGCACTCTCTCACACAAAGACTCACAAATACACAATCTTTGACTATGATTTCCTCAACATCCCTCCTCAAAGCAAAGAGTGTGATACCTGTTGAAATATACAAGTGAATAGGGTGTGTGTGGGAACAAGCTCTTGGATAGAGGCTGTAAAAGAGGAGATGTAATTGTGAAAGAACCTGTGAAAAGGTTAGAAGAATCTACTGGGAGAGAATAATGGGTAGCATGAGGGAATTTAGGAGTGTGGAGATATTCTGGGAGATATTCAAGGAAAAGAGAAGAGGTGGAGAGAATCAGGCAAAAGGTGGAGATATTCAGGGAGTGAATCATGGAAAAATCAATGGGATTTGATGCTTGATGTAAACTCTATAAATTGAGGCATAGCCCTAATGAGAATTTGCTGGTTTTTGAGTATCCATGCCTACATTAATCTATTTGCTAATTATTCACTAATTATATCTTAATCACTTACTAATCACTTTGTTAATTATGTTGATTCTAGTGTTTGATCCACCATAGCTCATCATTATGCTCAAATTTCAACAATACCCAACACATAAGGAGGAGTAGACCGATTGTCTGGGAAATATCTGGACAAGCAAGGCAAAGAGAACAAAGCCTGACAATCCCCCCAAATATAATGCTACACTCCCCTAACACCTTAAAGGAGAAGGCACTAGTTGATAGGAATATGTGCTATGGATCTTTCTGACAAATACAACGCTACAATGATGGAGTGGTGATGATGTATACGCACACAAATGTTAAACAAGCTTTGTACTAAATGACAAAAGAGCGAGATGACACTACGACACCAATGAACGAGGCAAGATATAATGTGCAATGTGCCTTGTATATTGAATTCAACGTGTACGTGTTTGATTTACAAGATGAATTATGTAGCTTTTTATGATGAGAAAAAAGAGAGAAGAAGTCTTATCTAGCCACTTTTTCCTTGATGTTGATGAAGCTTTTGCGCACTTGCCGATGATGCCTTCCACGAGAAACAATGCCCTCACGGCCCTCAAGGATTGAATTTTACAATGCTTTCAATTTTTGAATACAAACAACTTACGAGGCTTGCGAACGCGTGACTATGTGAGTGGGTGAGTGCAAAGCTAGGTTATTGTTTGCCGCCGGGGAATCGCACCTGCTTCTTTGTTGATATCAAAGAAAAACCAATACACGTTTTTGGGGGACAACCCAGGGCAGAGGACCCTTATTGACCATCACACATCACACTATTTATTTCATCCATTTTATGCATAATACAAGGACAAAGCACCCATACACACATCAAAGAAATCAGAAACAATAATCTTTGTCATCCTCATCGAGGGTGACATGGGTAGTAAGTGCATGAATTCCATCAATGGTAGGAATCTTGTCTGGTGGATCAATAGCAGCAGGCAACAAGATTAGCATGGTGTTGTTCTTGTTCTTTCTCCTTCTTCTTGAAGCAATTAGCTTCAATATGACCTCCTTTTCGCTTACAGTATCTGCATATGATGTTTTTTTTGGCTTTCCATATGTTGGCGGCGGAGATAAGCGCTTCTTCAGTGCTTGAGCTCAAGGATGTAGAAGTCGTTTCATTGTTCCGGTGGCTGATCAAGTGCATCAATTGTGTCGTTCTCAACAACATCCCAGAGTCCTTCATGCATAAGTAGCATTTGTATCTTAGTTTGCCATGTGGGAAAGCCTTCCCCCTTGAACTTATCCATGAACACTGTACTAGAAGATAGCGAAGTCATGACTCAAATCTAAACAGAAAACTTACTGTTTTTGCAATGGAATTCAGCTTAAAAGACTTGATGGGTGAGCAAACAGTAGTCGGCTGAACAGTTCTGCCACAAAATGGCCTTCTATCCCATGAATAGCAGCTGCAAATGACCCCAAAAATGTTGCTCAAGGGTCAAAAGATCATGTCGCACCATAAGGATACATGCTGCTGCCCATCTTGCAAATAGCCTGTATGATAGTCGCAACTTGCTGCCTGCACATCATGGAACACCTCCCCAAAGTCAATTATGGCTGCCCATGAAGAAGAACCACGACCCCTCCTAGCTGCCCAGCAGCATGTAGAATTAGAAGAGTCAGCCAACAACTTGAAAATATGGAGGAGATGTTGATTTCGAAGTGGGAAAGAGGGATGAAGCAAGAAGGCGACATCAAGGGCAGTTGGTTATTAGAGAAAAAGAGAGAAAGGGAGAATACGGGGTTGGAGGAGAGGAGAAGAGAATCTCATGGGAGTGGGCAACCAAAGGAGGAAGACCAACTTCCATTTGTGGGTTGGCCTTCACCCCCAAGGGTTGCACATGGAGAAGCATGACTCTGATACCACATGAAGGAACATGAGAGCAAGCTAACTCTAGGTGCAGAAAGGAAAGATGGCAAACATAATGAAATGGAAATGAAAGCAATGAACAAGTACTTACATGTAGACCAAGATAGCTTGACTTGATTGATGTGACACACAAGAAAGTACATCACTCTTATAGAGTGATGTACTTTCTTGTGTGTGTGTTCACTCTTATAGAGTGAACACACACACTCAAGTACCATATGCTTATGGAATAACTCCCAAAGTGACACGTGACACTCTCTCACACAAAGACTCACAAATACACACTCTTTGATTATGATTTCCTCAACAGGAGATACGTTAACGGTGTCCCATCTACATGAAATGATCCCAAAGTGAGGACCCTTATTATATAACCACCCTTATTTACATGGAAAAAAAACAAAAACATATTGGGAGAACATAATAGCTTTTGTCCAATAAGAGTACACAAGAATCTCTCAAAATTGAAACTAACATTATTGATTAAGGCCAATGTTAGCAACATTGGCAAATCATGAATACCTTCACTGGTTCCAAACACAAAGGCTTACCTTGTGCAAAAGGCAATGTAGAGAGTGGCTTAAAGTCTATTTGAGAGACACTATTGTTATGACACCCAATCTTCATGAGACAAATGGCTGCACTTAGCTGAATTTTGCCATAACAATACCTATCATATGAGTATTGGTATGTCTCCATTTGAAGCCATGTATGGGTATAAGGTTCATGTAACTTCCATTGCGTTCAATGAGGAAAAGGTGAATCCTCAAGCCAAAGAGGAGATTGAGAAGATGTGTGCAATAATGCAAAGGTGCAAGGATAACATGGCTTAGGTACAAAACCAAATGAAGTAATATGCCGATGAATCGAGGAAGCATGTGGAGTTCAAGGAAGGGGATTATGTGTTCTTAAGAATCCCTAAGTCAAGGTATGATTCTTTGAAGGGAGACACCAATACAAAGTTTTCTCATCGCTTTTATGGAGACCATACAAGATGTTGTTGAGAAGGATTGGTGAAGTAGCCTATCAATTGTTGTTACCTTCTACCACAAGGATCCACAATGTATTTCATGTGTCACATTTGAAGAAGTATGTGGACCCTCAATTGGAAGTAATTGATGAATTGCCTCCAATGGATGAAGAGGGAATGATTCAATATGTGGCAGAGAGAAGGTGATTGGAATGAGGAAAAGACACCTTCATAATAGTTCTATTGTTGAGTACCTTGTAAAGTGGAGAGGCTTGCCTAATGAAGAAGCTTCTTGGCAGTTTGAAGGTTTCATGAAAGACCATCCAGAGCTTCTAAAAGTAATGAATCAAAGTGGATAAAGTGTATAGCTATTGGTGTTTTTGGACAGCTATTTGCATGGATTTGGATGATGATATGAAGGATGCCGTTGCTGTAAATTTACTGTATGGAAAGCCATGGTCATTGGTATACTTCATTACTCATCAATCAACAAGACTCTGCGGGCTTATGGGTATTATAGAGAGAAGTCCGTATGTACATCAAATAAGTGGACAGCTCTATGTGGAGTTTTCTTGTGTACTACATGGTTTTGAGGAAGAAACCTTTGGGTGGGGATGGTTTGTAAATGAAAGGGACTTGAGTTTGTACATAATGAGAGACTCATGGTTATGTCTGATCAAGTATGAGGCCCAACATTAATGAGTGTGAAATGGTGGGCAAGTATATAAGTGAATATTGTAACTAAGGTCATAACACACTTTTACTAATGAAATCATACTTCTTGGACCTCCATGCTTCTATGGCTATGGTGGAACTCCCTTGAGTGCATGTGGTGCTCCATCATGAGTGCATGTGGTACTCCATTATGAGTGCAATATTTCTTTCTTTCTTTTCCCCATCATTACACAGGCCCTACAATAAACAAAGCTGATGGAGAAGGCCGGAACATCAAAAGCTCCAAGTTTGTCAAGAACCAACAGATTGGTGGGGGAACATCAAAAGCTCCAAGTTTGTCAAGAATTAACAGATTGGTGGGGGAAGCAGTGAGTGACACTCCAATGCATATACAACCAAACTATATCGATGATAACATTATAGTTAGTCGGTGTCGAAAACCCACAATTATAAATCTTGAGGAAGATAACTCATCACATTGTTTGGAGTATGTCACAGAAATCCAACCACGCAAGAATCAAGGTAGGAGATTAAACTTTCCACCCACTATTCCTTCAGATCTGCAGAAGGCAGTCACAATGCAAAGGGATTAGCAACTAAATTAGAGGTGCAAAAAATTTTAGAGAATGACATACACCACTCAATGTGGGCTATACGTCAAAAACCTCTACACAACAAGGTGACTTGCCAAGGATGGTTAGTAGGTGGCAAAGATGGTAAGTGTAAGAAGAGCATCAAGAACTGTGGGCAAGGTGTTTTCAGCTCCATCTTTCTATGGTATGAGAGAGTTGTTAGGGCAAAGAGACGTCAGTTCATGTGGTTTTGCAATAGTAGCATGGATCATACTTGGAGATTATGTAATACCATCTGTCAATCACCTGTTAGACCCCCAGTTGTATGTGGTTTTGCAATAGTAGCATGGATCATACTTGGAGATTATGTAATACCATCTGTCAATCACCTGTTAGACCCCCAGTTGGACGAGGTACAAACCTTACTGTGGATGAGGTTTGAGCATTGGAGGTTGGTGGATTTGTGTTGCAAAAGGGATTATGCCAAGAAGCAAATGATGTAGCCAATTGGTCAACAAAGTACATAAGTGGCATATCGGATATGGCAGCCAAGAGAATAGATTTAACAATTTCGAACATAGCCTATGGTCTTTGAGCATTTGGTCATTAACGTCGGACAAATGGAAGTGTTTGTAATTGAGACCGAGAAATCCCTTCTACGCAATGAAAAATACTGGGTGACTATGGGAAAGAATCCATCATGCATATGTCTCGATTTTCAAATCATGGTAGGTGCTAGTAGACCATATTATGCATGCAAGAACCTTTATTTTGTATATTTGTGTATCTTTGGGTTAGATGCAAACCATATTATTTTTATACATCAACCCAATCTAAAAAAAGAGGACCTAATGAGAATGTTTAGTAGTAGGCAGGAGAACACTTTGAAAAGGACCTTGTACTGTTGATGACATCATACTATAGTTTTAAAAAGGTCCTTCATGTTGCAATAATAAAATGTCCTTTGTATCAACTCTCTAGCAAGGTCTATTTACTTTTTGGTTTTTAAATGTTTTAGTAGGACAATCAATATGGTTGTATGTCAAGGCCGGAATATGTTCATTTATTATTTCAAGGTCTTCTCAATGTTGATGTCTACGTAGGTTTTCTTAAATATATTACTTATTCATATAATTCCTCTTTTTACGCATAACACTTATCCATGCATCTACTTTTCTAAATTTAGGGAATAGCCACGCATCTACTTTTCTAAATTTAGGAAATATCCATGCAAAATCCCTTTTTGCCTTTAGCTTTGTGTATCCACAAATATGACCCCTCGCACTTACTCTAATCGTCACTTCCAAATCTTATTGCCTCCCTCTCTCTCTTATTGTATTTCTCTCCCACACCATCATTCTCTTCCTTAACAACCCTCACCATCATCAAATAACCTTTGTTGATCTATCAATTATGTCTTCTTCTAATGGCCCCAACTATACTCTAAAGGATACCCTTGATAGGTTTTGCAAAGATTTATGCAAAAAAATAGGTGAAGATGCGATATAACATCAAAGGCCCGTAATCTTTGGAGCAAGATGCTAGCGGATGAGCCTATTGATTTTGGAGATTTGTATGTGTGGAATATGAAGATTGGAAGCACTATTGGCACCTGGCAGAGTTATGGGTATATTGCCAAAGAGAAGGAGGAGCCCCTCCGAGAGGAGTTGAAGAATAGAGTAGCCATAAATGCGCATCGGTGTAGGAACCCTAGGTAGTTATGGTATGTTATCAATTGTGAATAATGTTTAATTGTTGTAGCCCTTATAAATACGTAGATGTCTTTAGCTCGAGAGGATGATGTAATAACCTTTCTAGAATAAAGTGGTTTTTCAACTATAATTTGCCTTGTTTTTTTTTATTAATTTTCTTGTCAAATTTTTGTTTTTGTTTAGAGTAAACAGTAAATGAAATTTCTTTTTGGGAGTGAAATTTTCTCTTGCCCACAATTGGCAACTATATTATCCTATTCAATTTTGTATTGTTCATTGTTTTTCATGACAGACACAAAATATACCTTCATTATTGGGGTGTAGGATTTTGAGGGAAGATATCTTTATTATTGAAATTAAAAAAGAAGAAAGGTATCTTTTTTTATTTGGTTCCATATGACTTTGTTGACCACCATTTAGTTTAGCATTCTTAGTAGAGCACACCACCCATAACCCTCCTTCGCATTGTTTGTGATGGTCTCATAAAAAACTTAGCATTGAAGTTGTTGCTGCACGTATCACTAGGGAGGCCATGAATGCGGAGGTCAAGCAAAAGATTGTAGATGGTGCACAAGCTTGGAAAGCTCTCACATCCTTACCACTTCCTAGAAGTGATGATGATATTTCTCCACTGCAGACCAAAGTGGTGGGATTAATTTGTATATGGCAAGCCCATGATTTTATTGATGATGCATCAGAGCGTATCTTGCTAGAGGAAGTGTGAAAGGAAATGAACCTAGTTCGATTAATTTTTGCCTACACCCTAGAGGATAAGTAACACCCATATAGCTCTTGATGGTATTGAATAACAGTTATGATAGAAGAGTTGTATGTGAATGAACTTGGTCTTATTTGTAATTGAAAGTAGTATTTTCGATTGTGAGGATGTAATGTTGTCATTTATTCTCTCTCTTCCTCTCAAATACTTATTTCATAAACTTAATAATACTTATAAAATTATTAACCTTAATAATTTTTCATTGTTCACTGTTTTTTATGAAATAGTACGCAAGAAGGCATATTAGATATCTTTCCTACAATGAAATTATCTTGTATGTATAATTGTGTATATTATTCACCTTGTCAAATATACTCGCATGCAATGATATGAAATCACATGCAAAGGCTTCAAATGATATACAATCACATGCAATGATATGAAATCACATGCAAAGGCTATGAAATCACATGCAATGATATGATATACAATCACATGCAATGATATGAAATCACATGCAAAGGCTTCAAATGATATACAATCACATGTAAAGGTATGCAATGACATGTAACACTATGCAAATGACATGCAACACTATGTTAAGGGTAATTAGTACCATGCAATGGCATGCACATGTAATAACATCCAAATGCAATGCCATGCCGTGCTGTGCAATGCAATGTATTATAATGGCACATACATGCAAAAGGATAATAAAGAGTAGGCAATGTTATGCAAACATAAAAATACAAATATAGAAAATAAACTCACATGCAATGCTATGCAAAGGCGTGTAAAGATAAGAGAGAGAGAGAGAGAGAGAGAGAGAGAGAGAGAGAGAGAGAGAGAGAGAGAGGGAGGGAGGGAGAGAGAGAGAGAGAGAGAGAGGGAGGGAGAAGGGTTGAAGATGAGTGAGAGAGAGAGGGAAGAAGAGATTATGCATAGGGAGGGTGGCAAAGGGAGAGAGAGAGAGGGAAGAGGGTGGAAGAAGGAGAGAGAGGGAGAGTGAAAGGGACGGAGGGAGAGGGAACTTAAGGAGAGAGAGAGAGAGGGAGGGAAGAGGGTGGGAGAAGGAGAGAGAGGGAGGGTGGGAGAGGAGTGAAAGGGAGGGAGGGAGAGAGAGAGGGGGGAGGGAAGAGGATGGGAGAAGGAGAGAGAGGGAGGGTGGGAGAGTGAAAGGGAGGGAGGGAGAGGTAAATGAAGGAGAGAGAGAGAGGGGAGAGGGTGGGGGAGAGAGAGGAGAGAGGGTGGGGGAGAGAAAGAGAAAGGGAAGAGGGTGGGAGAGGGAGGGTGGGAGAGTGAAAGGGAGGGAGGGAGAGGTAAATGAAGGAGAGAGAGAGAGGGGAGAGGGTGGGGGAGAGAGAGGAGAGAGGGTGGGGGAGAGAAAGAGAAAGGGAAGAGGGTGGGAGAGGGAGAGAGAGAGAGGGAAGAGGGAGAGATAGGGAAGGAGAGAGAGTTAGAGGGAGGATGGGAAAGGGTAAGAGAGAGGGAAGGAGAGATTATGCATAGGAAGAATGGGAGAGAGAGGGAAAGAAAGAAGAGAGGGCGGAAGAGGGAGAGGAAGGGAGAGAGAGAGAAAGAGAGAGGGAAACGAGTGGGAGAGGGAGATAGGGGGAGAAAGGAAGAGAGAGAGAGAGAGAGAGAGAGAGAGAGAGAAGGGAGGAGCTAGAGGGGAGAAAGTGGGGTGGGCTGAGAGGTGGTGGAGGAGATGGGAGGAGGTAGTGGTTGGAGGGGTTGAAGAGAGAATGTCCACATTTTTAAGAGAGGAGTTGCTAGCAAAAGCTCCCTCCACTAAGCTCCCTTAAAAATCACACGCGTAATTTCTACTTTATATAATTATTATATATTTAAAGGTATAAAAAGAGTATTTTTTTGTTTAGCACATCTTTATAAACAAAAGTATTTAGTTTTAATCAATTAAATGACCCAAGGATAGGTAATTATTAGGATAATGTGACCATATGGTCAAAATTTATTTTTGACAGGGTTGGATCTTCCAAGATCCCTATTGGAAATTTACTTCAAAGTCTTAGAGGAGTTGAAAATAATTATTAAATCAATTATAAAAATAATTTTTATGTAATTATGCTATAACAAAAAGTATCTAGTTTTACTTGTTTAAATGACCCAAGGATAGGTAATTATGAAGACAATGTGACCATATGCGATTAAGTTTCATTTAGATTTTCCAAGATACTCTATTGAAAATTTACTTCAAAGTCTTAGAGTAGTTGAACATAGTTAGTAAATTATTTATAAAAATTCATTTTTATATGATATTTTTTTTGTGGGAAAGTAGTGCTAATCATTGTGAATCTATGCAAAAAAAGTAGTGTGAATCTATGGAAAAAATATTAATGTGAATCATAGTGAATCTATGTAAAAAGTAGTGTGAATATAAGAAAAACATAAGAAAATGTATATTTTCATCCATTTTATATGAAAATAGCTCTACTTGAGTAATTGTTTTCTTTTCCAAGCCTAAACCCAAGCCTAACTAGGCTTGGTAACCTAGGTTAAATAATCTACCAAGTCTAGGTGGGACCCCTTAATTACTAAATTAATTATAAATTTTTAAAAGTGATTATGTAATATTTTTATGTGAGAAAGTAGTGCTAATCATGGTGAATCTATGTACAAAGTATTAGTTTAATTTGAATAAGAAAAGTTCTAATTTCATCCATTTTATGTGAAAATAGCTCTACTTGAGTAGTTTCTTCCCTTCCAAGCCTAAACCCAAGTCTAACTACGCTTGGTAACCTAGGTTAAATAAAGTACCAAGCCTAGGTAGAGACTCCTAAGCTAGCTATGCATGTGCTCACATATTCGAGACATGTCACCTACACATGGCATGCATTTAAAATCAATGTGCCATCTCAATGTGTCACCTCATTATGCCACCTCATCATTTGATGACATGATATGCCACCTCACTATACTACCTCATCATTGATGACATGGCATGTGATCTTATTAAATGCCATGTTACATGAATTAACACATCATCGACAAGGAGGGAGAGATACCACGTCACTCTGATTGTCACATCATTATTCTATGTCATCAAAACATCCACCTTGTAGATATATCACATCATCTTGAGTTAATGCCACATGTCACACACATGTATGTCACGTCAGCAATCCACCCTGCCACATCATCAATTTGATATATCCACTATGTGGATATATCACATCATCTTGGGTTACTACCACATGTCATACATATGTATGTCACATTATCAACAATCAGCCTGCCACATCATCAACTTGAGTTTCCATGTCATTATCACCCCATGCATGGATGCATCCATTCATAGTTTCACATGTATGCAAAACACATATATTTAGTTTATATATAATACATGCATATGCATGTATTTAATTTATATATAATACATGCATATGTATGTAAAGTACACTTATGATATCTAGATTTTTTAAATAAAATATACATGAATTAAAAGATATATTATTACACTTATATGAAAATTTTTAAAAATTATTTTAAAAGTTAGCTATTTGTTAATTTATGTAATATATATATATATAATTTAAAAATATTTTTTAATTATTTTTTATTTTAAGAAAATAAATTTTAATTTGAAAATAAATAAATAATATATATAAATTGAATAGTGTATTATTTTATACTTGAAAGAAATATATTTTATCTTTTTCTTAAAAAAGTTTTTTTTAAGAATTTAAGAATTATTATTTCAAAGTATTTATATAAAAATCTAACCAAACATATCATGTATATTTAATTTAAAAATATCTATCAATCCATAATCATCTAATTGAATAAGAAAAATCTTATCTTATGGATTAGAATATCCAATACAATGCAAGATAAGAGAATGTTGTTTCCCACAAATGCACATACTTCTATGCTCATTTTATTCAATCATAGCTTGGTGTCTAGTCCTCATAACATTTTAAAGAGAATGGGCTCACAAAGTTGTAGGAGTAATAAATATGATAGGAATTGGAACCCCCCCCAAACGCTTATGAGAGGCTCAAGAAGCTGAGAGAAAGAGGATAGCTTGTGAGAAAAAAAGAGAGTGGAGAGCATGCCAATGGGCAGTCTCTATGTTGGCGGGTCACATCCTCACTTCTGCATGAGACTCCTCCACCTCTCCCTACTATTATCTCGCTTGATTCGGATGAAGCATGTGAGCCTCCCTTTCCTCCTTCTAGTGAGAGTGTGGATGCAAGAGCCACCATAGGCAAGCTCGCCATATGCCATCGATTTTTCATAACTTTTTTTAGGATCTCACTCCCTTGTCATAATATGTTGTTTTCACAAGCTAGCCATACGTTGTTAACCACTCTGGTTAACATCATTTTTCAAGCATGGTCACACTTCTTGTAACTTATCCTTTGTAACCACGCAAAGCACTTATTGATAAAAGAGATATGGTATGACCGAGCTTACGACCTGTGCAATGCCAGTCGTCGTAGGAATGAAATGTACATAGAGCTAGAAAGCTAGTTTTGGGGTCCCAATTGTAAATGGTGGGCGGCCGACCATTGTAAAAATTGAGCTCATGTATATAAGACATTTTATGGAATATGAAAGGGGAAAATCCCATTTATTTCAATTGAGTCCTGCTCTCTCTCTCTCTCTCTCTCTCTCTCTCTCTCTCTCTCTGGAGCTTGTGGTTGCTTGCTTGTGTTGTAGATGCTTGCTTGATTGTTGTGTATGCATGTTGGGGATGGTGTTAATCTAGCTTCTCTTCTCCTCTCCCTTCTCTTGTCTCTCTACCAAGATCCCTCTTTGCATGCATGTTGGCATTGAGTGAAGGTAGAGATTTCCATAGCTTCCTCCTTCTTTTCTCTTCACCTAGCTTGTGAATCTCCACTTAGGTGACACAAGTGGTGGTGGAGTGAGCCCCTAGTGGCCTCACATAGGGGAGTTAACCCTCATTAGGGTTGTGCTAATCTCCGAATCGACCCTTGCATGGTTATTTCTCTTATTCTCTCCCTCTCTTGTGTGCAAGGTAGCATGTTTAACATCTTTGGCGCTGTTGATGGGGAGAGCACTTAGATTAGGGTCCTCCACACATTTCATGTGCTAGAGTCTTCATTTTTCTTGGTTGGAGTGTAAATCCACCAGTTGTTGCATGTTTTTTGAGCTTGTTGCTTTTTTGTTGATTGTTTTCAATGGATCTATGGAGATCAATGGAGCATTGGAGCATCGAATTCCTCACCAAATGTGGGAGACACAAGTAGGTGTTTGATTTTTGCTCTTGACATTCATACAATTTCTTATTTTTGTTCAACTTTTGTTAAGTTTGCACAATAGTTTAATCATCTACTTGATCAAATTATTAGATTTCCTTCTGCATTATAGGTACAAATAGGTAGCTAGGGAGGACTAGCTCTAGCTCCCCATAAAAACAAAAAATCAAAAAAACATTTGGGAGACACCTAAATCTACTGAAATCAGAGGAGGAAAGTAGGCAAAAATTGCATTCTCGATGAAATTCTGAGAAGTATACACCCATTCCATTCACAGTGAATGGCTGCCACACTTGTTCCATTCTCCTAGGCATATCTTTTGATATTGCTTTAGCAGAAGGCATTTAAAAGGGAATTAATTGCATTAAGTGAGCATAAATTGCATTAACCAAGCCAATTCCCATTTTGCAAGATCAAAAAATAGGGGCATGGTGAATCTTTTTTAAATTTTGTCAAAACCCCTTCATGTGACATATCATTAGAAAGATCTTGAAGAGTAGGTTCTAAATCCACATTCTCAAAAAAATTTGGAATTGGTATGCTTAAGATACACCAAAAAGTAGATTGAAAAGAAAATTCGCAAAGTAATGGGATGTTCCCAAACTCCCTAATATGGTCTTAAGGGGTACTGTTGCACTGTCAAGGAATATTTGTAGGTGTCAGACCTGCACCATTAAAAATCTCTAAATTTTAGAAGTGAACGCCCATACCATTTACAGCGTACACCTGTATCATCTGAAGTGCACGGCCATTCCTTTTCTAAAGCCACACTCATTCTCTCTACCTTGCCACATCCGTTCTCTACCTTGCCACACTCGTTCTCTCTACCTTGCCACATCCGTTCTCTTTTCCCCCTAGGAAAGCGTACACTTGTGTCATATTTGCCACACCCATACCATCTCCCTTCTAACGAATATGCCCGTGGTAACCTTGCCACACCCGTACCTTCATCTTTCACAAGCGCACATCCGTTCCTTCCAAATAGGGCAAAGTGAGAGCCATAAAACCCAGACTCATCCACCACAGTTTGGAGGGCTATGCTCATCTTAAGGGTGGCCGATTCATATCGAGCCTAGAGACCCATACTAAACTCAAGGTTAGATCCAACTCTCCAAGGGCCTGAAACGTCGTATCAAAGAGAAAGGGACTACCCATCCCTGTCATATTAGCCTAGGCCACTAGTATAACAACAATACCCACCTCGGGGAGCATATCCAAGATACCACATGGGGCCACATGAGGCACAACCCAATCCTCCCATGAGACAAGGACCCATGATGATCTACTATCTACCTAGCCCAACTCCACCAATGCCTCCCCAACCAACACCTACACCAACCATGGCAGGGCTAACACCTGAAATGTTGAGAATAGCCATTTAAATAGGGAGGGCGTGGCTGCTGGTATCATGCCTCCAACACCAGCACAACCAGTATAAGGACCCAGACAAGAGTGGAACAAACCTGCAAACATCTCTAAGCTAATCACTAAGTTTGATGGAACTAGAAACCCCATACTGCACTTAGAGATGTTTAACCAGATCTACAAAGCCTTCAGCCATGTGGATGACCAAGTCAAGGTGAGTGCCTTTGGTCTCACCCTAGATGGTAAAGCCAGCCAATGGTTTAGGTCTTTGAAAATAGAAGAGAAGGCTACCTTTGAAGCCTTGAAAATAGAAGAGAAGGCTACCTTTGAAGCCTTGAAAGAGGCCTTCAAGGTTGGATATTATCGTCAAGGAGCCAGATGGAGTCCTGTTGAGCAGCTACATAATATTAAACAAAAGGATGGTGAAACCATCCGAGATTACATCAACAGGGTCAGATATCTCCATTCCCGTTGGTAGTGCTAGAGGTAAGTTCTCTGATGAAAGGCTAATTGGGAGATTTTTGGAAGGCCTTTAGGATGTACCCCTACACAATTCTTTGTATACCTTGTCCCATACATCCTTTGAGCAATGCTACAGGAGTGTTATGGATTTCGAGGAAAACTTCAAGGAAACATGTTCCCGAAGACTCCATGAGGGTACACCATAAGTCTCATTTAAGACTACCAGCATGAGATTTGAAGGAAAGAGCAAGGAATCCACCTCTGGACAACAGGTTGACCAGTTGGCCGCTCCATTAATGCAGCAAATGACTGAACATTATAGAACTAGCCAAGGGATCGGGTTGGCCAACCCTATCTCTATCCTAAGAGGGAGCTAGTATGGTGCCCGATTTGTCAAGCTAACCATACTAGCACGGAGTGTCCACATTTGCGACCCCGCCCCACCCTCTATTGTACATATTTTCAAAGATGGGGTAATCATGAAATCACAAACTACTATCAACAAAGGGCTGCTCAAGCCCGCACCCTACCTCAAGCCCTGCCTGCAATCCCAAGGCAACCACTAGCCTTTCTAGCATTTGCACTTCACAACGTATCTCAACCAAGCCAAGAAGTGGCCCAAAGAGGAATTCTTAAGATACTAGCAATTCCCTTCCCACCCCCAGTACTCCCACCTCAACCGCATTGCCACAAATCACACCTGTTCGTCGTCAGCTAACCCTGACAGAAATTTTTGAAGAAGGGGACGAGGAGAAAGTTCTTGAAGGAGGTCCCACCTACAAGCCTGTGGAGCCAAACAATCCACCCTCCCAAATTCTAAGCCATTATGTGATGGAGGGAGACCAAATGTTCCTAGTATACTTAGCCGCCCTGATCCCATGGGGATGGGATATGAATACAATGGATAAATGACCACCCATGCAGCAATGCTACCATTGCGCAGGACCTCACTGAGTGGTTGAGTGTCCAATAAAAAAAGAAATGGAAAGTACCTCTGTAGGTACTTCCACGTTAACCCTTCTATGCATTGGGTGTGGGGTAGACTACATGTATAAGGATTGCCGCTAAGACTAGGGACAACTGGAAAAGCTTGTGAAGCTAATCCCAGTACCAGCATTAACCTGCTAAGTGTAAGAGACGGCTTCATTCATATGGTCCCTCTTAGCACCGTGACCAAATTGCAAAACAGACATAGGTTCGCAGCTCATGTCGTAGAAGAGGCATCAACCTCGCGAGACCAGGGGCACGTATAGGTCTTATCTTCAAAGAATTTCCCTGAACAAGCACGAGCAACTAGACACTTGAGGAAGAAAACCACAAAATTTGGCAAAGGGGATAGCCGGGTAGTTATTAAGAGTGGTTCAGAAGATGGCACAACCACCCATGCATCAACCTCTTTATCAAAAGAGGAACATCTCCTACCTTTAGCCACCCGAGCTAGGGAACTGATTGACACTAACCAGCTCCCTAAAAAGCTTGTCGAATACCCTAATCCCATTGAGGAAAAGGAAAGGCTCTTGAATTGGTCAGGGACTGCCAAGCTCAGATAGAAGATGGGCCTCCAACTACTTACCTAGAGCCATGCCCATCAGTCTCTAACATGCAACCTACTAAAGAGGCTCAGGTATATAATAGAGAGCTCCCAGAGCAGTCACCCCCTCATAGGCCAACACAAGCAGCAGCATCCACACTGCGACAGCTACCCCCCACTAGGGAAACCGAGTAGCTCAATATATTAAACAAATGGGGGATGTCCATCTCAAAAGAATAGACACAGAGGTCCCCATCCAAATACCTTATACAAATAAGAGATTGACAACAAGCCAAAGTGACCTTCCTCAAGGAAAAGCCTCTGCTCCATTTTGCAGGTCTCTCTTCCTTCCTCTCTTCTTAGATCTAGATCCCCATTGGCACCTTGCTTCAAGGTAGCCCAAGATTATGGAAGAATCTGAAGGATTAGATGGAGAGAAGCCTCGGGGTAGGCATGTAAGAATTTGAGAAGCTAGACAACTCTAATGAGACAGAGAAAGATGAACTCATTGAACCCCACGAGATCACTGGTACCCCCACAATTCAAGTCAATAAACTCGGATAATTTTTTGAAGGCGATGAGCTCAATGCTGCATTGACAATAACCTTTGATGTCCTCAAGGTCACTACAATCCTAGATGGGGGGGCAGGAGTGAGCATTGCTACCAAACAATGCTAGGAAAAATGGGGAGCACCTGCCATGGATGACATAACATTATTGTTAAAACTCGCTGAAAAAGCCACCGCTAGACCCATTGGCCTATTGAATTCTTTAAAAAATGAAGATCCTTGGAACCACTTTCTGCCACACCATATTATGCCACCTCACTATACCACTTTCTGCCACACCTCATTATGCCACCTCATCATTTGATGACATGATATGCCACCTCACTATACTACCTCATCATTGATGACTTGGCATGTTATCTTATTAAATGCCATGTTACATGCATTAACACATCATCAACAAGGAGGGAGAGCTACCACGTCATTCTGATTGTCACATCATTATTCTATGTCATCAAAACATCCACCTTGTGGATATATCACATCATCTTGAGTTAATGCCACATGTCACACACATGTATGTCACGTCAACAATCCACCATGCCACATCATCAATTTGATATATCCACTATGTGGATATATCATATCATCTTGGGTTACTACCACATGTCATACATATGTATGTCACATTATCAACAATCAGCCTGCCACATCATCAACTTGAGTTTCCATGTCATTATCACCCCATGCATGGATGCATCCATTCATAGTTTCACATGTATGCAAAACACATATATTTAGTTTATATATAATACATGCATATGCATGTATTTAATTTATATATAATACATGCAAATGTATGTAAAGTACACTTATGATATCTAGATTTTTTAAATAAAATATACATGAATTAAAAGATATATTATTACACTTATATGAAAATTTTTAAAAAACATTTTAAAAGTTAGCTATTTGCTAATTTATGTAATATATATATATATATATATATATATATATATATATATATTGCTGGACTAATGGATCCCTAAAATAAAACTCAATTCTGTTAAGTTACGATAGTTGAAGTAAATCATGGATAATCCTTGTTCTATGGAAAAGAATCAACGACTATGCCTTTTAATGGGGAAAAAAGCGTTGGTCTCTATGATCCAAGTGCAATTTCCTCCCTTGACCTAGCCATGTGACCTTGGTTAGAAAGAAAAAGGGTAATTTAAGACTCTTGACTATATTAGAATAATTTTTCCTGTGGAGGAATCGCCTATACCTTCTTCTGGGCAAGGGAAGCTTTTCCGAGTTCAGTTTTGGAAGAACCAAGAGATTAGTCTCTTGTCCAGATATTCATGGGCGAGGCCCCGAGTGGGAGACTCTGTCCTATATGCAAGAAGTGCTACCTCCACTGCTAGCACCCCTAAATTCGTTACGTGGAGGGGGCAGGGATCTTTCAGCTGCTGGTATCACAGCGAATTGGCTAAAGTTGATCAACCAAGAAGCAAGAAATGTCAAAAATTTATGAATTACCAGTAAAAGATTGTAATTGTGTGATGAAATTCATACAAATCAATATTCAGAATGAAGATTCATAAATTGGGAATTGGGTCTTCAGATGGAAGTACCGCAATTGTGTGGAATCCCTCACTTGCTTGAGGCCTAGATATGATGGTATTTACCTTGAGTTCCAAGGACCGTGATTACTCGTATATACTGTGGGTATAACTATAGCTCTTTACTAGCAATATATACGAGTAAATCTAAGACCTTGAAGTTATAAGCAAAAATGCTATCCAGATGATGAATTTGAATGCTGGTTGATATGATTTTAGAATTCTGGTTGAGAATTGATGAATTGAATTGGATTCTGATTGAGAGATGATGATTTTCGAATTTTGGTTGAAAGAAGATAAGTTGAATAAAGCCACAATGAGGATGAATGGAGAGAATCCCAGTAATGATGTTAGTAACTCGAAGACAATTATGACTTTGAGCAAATCACTATGAGATTAGTGGATCGTACACTGACACATTGTTGTTGCTGTTTGATCTTTGACCTAGTAGACCTAATCAAAAAATGTCAAATTAAGAACCTGCATAACTGAAATTCCCGTGGGGAATGTTCAGGATGGAATTTTTGGTCTAATGGACCATTATTATGTTAAGAATATGAATGAATTATTCTGTGATAATGAGTTTTGTATGTTCTTCTTATAGAAGGGATCTTTATCCCAGGATTTTGTGAGGGTTGACCAGACTATAAGGAACCCTAGAATCAATTAGATCTAAAGTCGGAATTTGAATTTTAAATAAAGTGGTCTTTTCACCTGAGTGTCTTGGTTAATTTGGAAAAAGGACTTAACAAAAATTTTCGTATTGAGGATAGGATCATGGATCGAGGTCATCGTGGTAGGAATGTTAACCCCCAACTCAAAGAGGAAGAGCTCAAAGCTCTTCATAGAGCTTTGCCTGGACCTTTCAAGGGTGAAGGGAAAAACTTGGGTGAGGCTGTGAGAAGTGGATCGAAGCAATGGAAGAATACTTCGACATCACCGGGTACAACGAGAAGAGTAAAATGGCTCTTGCAAGGCTGAAGATAGTAGAAACAACCAGAGTGGCATGGAGAAACCACTGCGAGACAAACCATCTGGATCAGTACACCCACACATGGAATGATCTCAAGATTTACCTAAGGAAGAGATTCTATCCTCCTCGCTTTTTGGAAACCAAGATGAACGAATTCTTAGAGTTAACCCAAGGGAGCAGAACTATTGAAGTGTATCATCAGGCATTCGCTCTCCTCCTTAAGTACTCGCCACACTGCTAGATGAAGAACAACTGATGGCTAGGTTCATTCGAGAAATGAACGAACCCTTGAATACCCTGGTGAAGAATGCCAAGCCAGTTTCTATGGTAGAAGCCGTACGGCTGGTGAAAGATTTCGCCAAGGCCTTTGTTGTCAAGGTCCCACCGAAGCCAGCACCATCATCTTTCAAAAGATTTCTAACTCCGGAAGGTGATTTCAACTTTTCACCCCCACCTAAGAGACAACAAGGTCAAACTCAGGATATGGGAAGTTCCAAAATGGAAGAAAGGTCTTTTTTTCGGAACATAATCCCCTGGAATTCAACTTCAGAAGTTCCACCCTTGAACAAAGAAGCTAAATGCTATAACTGTCAAGGATACAGACATCGCAGTATGGATTGCCCAACTCCTTTTGGATCAAGGTTTTCGGGGTAGGGAAGTTAGGGACCAAGATTCCAGACTCCATCTCCTTCCTTCTAGAGTAATCAAGGTCCTTCCTGCCAACATCAGGGAAACCTCAGAGGTAGACCCCCTAACCAACCCTCAGCTTCAATACAAAGTAATGCAAGACCTCTGCCTCAAAATAGGGAGAGTCAAAGAGAGATATTCCCAAATCACCCATCTACTTCCAAGGCATTAACGCTAGAAATAATAGAAGAAGAAATAGAACTAAGAGATTATCCTCCAGCTGCTGTGCGAGATGAGGACATCTCACGTTTTTTACGTGGGGTAGGATGTAAGATTCCTCCCCCCATCTTTTGAGATGTACAGGTGTAAGAAAATCCCCTCCTTCAGTCTCTTGTAATCATCCCCCCTCATAAATGGAAAAAGAGAGAGGTAATTCAAAATTGAGATATCTTTGGATATAAAAATTCTCCTAATGTCTAAAATGGATTCCCTTGAAACAAAAGTTCAAAATGAACTTTTCAATGTGCATTAGGAATTAATTGAAAATGTGTATAAGGGACCTTAGCCTATGTCTACATTTTAAAAATTTTTTGGATTATGGTCCAATTAAGGTTCCAATGGGCCAATAGGATTAATACAAGTGTTGGGATGAGATAAATGCAAAGAATAAAAGAAAATACCCAAAATGAGTAAATGCTCACATAAGCTGAAGAGTTGACTGGAGTACAAGGTTTATTAGTTAAAAACTAAGGTATATTTAGGTGAAATGATGCATTTTTGACACCTCAGTAAGGTGGGAATCCCACTTGAGCTAGGCGCCTTCTTCATCATCATTGCTTGGATTTTTTAATTCAAAAAATTGTGATATTTTTATCTCTCCTCTCTCCTCTCTCCTAGAGCAAACTGGATCAAAAAGGGAGCCAAATTGATAAAAAAGGGAGCCAAGTTGATCCTAATCTTTTCCAAATTGGGTCAACAAACTGAAGCTAGAATGCTCTAGAACCCAGTTGGACTTGGTTAGTGGCCTCCCTCACCTATAAATAAACCCTCATTCCTTTGTATTTTCATCTTTGAGCTATACCATGCCAGTATTATCTTAAAATAAACATATTTCTATTATCCCTTAATTTTCCTCTTCTATTGGGGAGCTTGGAGCTTCTCTCTCTCTCCAACAACTTTTGAAGTTTACTCTTCTCCTCTTGGTGGCCAATTGATTGGTTGGGGGCTTCACTGCCAATTAAAGAATCAAGCCAAACTTAGAGGTAAGACTAATTTTTATGGTTTTTTTCAATTATCTCAATGACTTTCTTCTTCTTAACCCCTCTCAATCTTGAGAAGCTTTCAAAACGATGGTTTTTATTCAAATCAAGCTTTCCCTAAGACTCTTAATGTCTAATTAGAATTAAGTTAATCTTTATGCTTAATTGCCTTGTCTTTGCCCTTGCCTACAAATGAAAGCTTCCTCTTTGCCTTGCCCTTGCTTCCCTTCTCAGGGACTCCTTGTTTAAAGCTGAAATGCTTAATAGGGGAATGAGACGGCATCTTTTTTCTCTTCTTTGATGCACTAGTGCCAGATGGTGGAAGTGGCGAGTCAGGGTCATCAGGCGTAATTGCATTGTTGAGGATAATGTTTATTGCCTTTGCCCGCACACTCCACAGCCAGAACTTGTCTGAGAGCGAACAGACTACAAAACAACATAAAAGTCAATTAGAATAATGTAGGATCTCTCATGAAATGAACGTAGAGAAATTATATTACAGTGACACAAGAAACTTACACAGCTGTCAAAATTAGTGTACTTGGAAAGGAGGAACTTCCAGAAATTTGCGACTACATGCCAGCCACAAGAGTGCGAATCCTTTTGCATAGGAACAGGTTGGTTGAAAAATTTCCACTCTATATCCTTTTTTAATTTAGAACATAGAGTTTAAATCAATGCCCTACAGAACGATATAAAGAATAACTTATAATCAACAATTAGGAAGCAAGAAGGAAACGATATAAAGTATAATGACTTACAATTTAGACTGTCCGTGCATTCCGAGAAGGCTATTCATAAAAATTATCTGGCATTTCATCACATTTATTAAACAAGCAGACCAGTGCCCTCTGAAATTGAGAAAGTAAATAAAAAATATAAGAAACCTAACACAGGTAACTAATAACTTAAATTCCATGAATATCTTGAAATCTAAAGAAAATACATACTTCTCTATATATGGCAGCACAACAAAGCAGGTACCCGGACCAACTCCCTGGAAATAAGGAGCAAGGTCCTCTTCAGACCTCGACGGGTCAATCAGGATAGTTGATACCAAAGGATCACAAATATATACTTGCTTTGCCAGGTCTGGCAAAAGCTCTTTCAACAGTACCCTACAGATTGAATTAAAAACATTAGGAAAGGGAAAAAGAAATCAAAAATAAGAAAGCATTCAAAAAAAGGCGAAGAGTACACACCTTAAACAAGTAAGCACAATACTGTCATTGATCTCTCTATTCTTTTCAACGAGCATATAAACATCCGTTGGAGCGATATGGATGTACTCCTCCTGCTCGGCGCTCTACGAGACATTGCATATAATCTGACCAGGCACCGCCTTAAGTCTGTCATTATTCTCTCCCTCCAACTTTAGAAGGTTTTTTGCCAAATCATCCCTATCGACATTCTCTTCTAATAATGTCTCCTTTCCCTTCAGATCCACCCCCTTTACTTGTCTCTTAAGCCCTTGTGGACCTGGTGTTGTCATCTCTTCAATAACCACCTTGTCAGAAGCCCTGTTCCTCTTCAAAGCAGGAGGAATGGAGAGGAGTTCTGCTGCCTTCCTAACCCTGAATGGTAGAGGTCGCATGAACTTATCATACCTATACCTAACTCTGCTTACTAATGTCATGTCCTTGTCCATTATTTAGTGTGACCCTCCTGGCATGGGCAGCACAAATGTTACTATCATTTAATAAGTCTATAAGGAAGTTCTCGCATGACATGCGAGGGCGCTACTTTGCCGTTTAAAGTAACCTTTCTATAAGGAAGTTCTCGCATGACTCTTGAAGACATGCAAGGGCGCTACTCTGCCGTTTAAAGTAACCTTTCCACTTTATTCTATCGCTTATGGATCTGACAATCCTCAAGAAAGGAGCTTTGGGGATGAGAAGATTGACAGCCACTTGCGCTAAAAGATCCCTGCTCCCTCTGCGTAACGGATTCGGGGGTGCTAGCAGTGGAAGTAGCACTCCTTACGCGGGGCAGGGTCCCTCACTCAGGGCCTCACCCATGGATATCCGGACAAGAGACTAATCCCTCGATTCTTCCAAAACCGAACCTGAAAAAATACTTCCCCCGCCTGGAAAGCACGGGCAATTCCTCTAGGATATTTTTACTCTAATGTAGTCAAGGTCATTCTTCTGACCAAACTGATCCGACTGAACTTGTAAGTCACTTGGTCAGATCAAGGAAGAAACTTGCACTTGGATCATAGAGACCAACGCTTTTTTCCTCATCATCAAGAGGCACAGCCGTTGATTCTTTTCCATAGAATAATTACTATCCGGGATTTACTTCATCTATCGTACTATAACAGAATTGAGTCTCATTTTACGGATCCATCAGTCCAACCTATCCCCATCTAGTCCCATGGGTTAGCCAACTGCCCTACCACTGTAGTGATGGGATCCAATTAAAAATTTGGTTAGGTTTTGTCCTCCCGGGTACCAGGAAAAAGAGTTCCTAGGCCCCCTAGCCGGATATTCATGCAAACTTAAAGCTAGTCACACCACTTACACACCCAATATGAAATTGCCTTTTTCACAGATTCAGCTGACTTTAAAACAATCTTTTAATGAAACCATAGTATCACTGATCATAATCCTCCAAAAAATATCCAAATGAATTCTCATTTCCAATCATTCCTTCATCGATGTACCTATGGCATCAATGGTAACTAGAACGCTCACCACCTGTCCACTCAGGGGCCGTTTCGATAGTTCCTAGCTCACAGTACTCGACAGTATATTCACTTTATAAAAATCGAAATGGAATCTCCGTTGAAGATTAGCAAGATCAACCAACAGATCCATATAAAAGAGCCATGGACTCATTCGTTGAGGGACCAGCAAGGTCAATCAACCAGATCCATGCTCGAATTCAGAAAATAACTCTTACTCCTTACTCTAATATCTTCCTCGACGCACGCGTGGGTATCTTCGGTGACTGGAGCCCGAGCACCGTATGGTCAGCACCCTCTAGGATCCTTCGCAAGTCACCTAGTGCTTCACTCATAGGCCGCTTCCTTGGTACCTCATGCACCGTACCGGAAGTTTACCATTTAAATTGAACCGAGGCTGGTCAAGACCTCAGCCGATCTTGCTACGCGAGACGTCCTCCGTTGACTCTCCGTCAGCTGTTGCAACTTTATCAGTTAGGTCTTCACGACCTAACTTTATCAGTTAGGTCTAAACTTTATCAATTAGGTCTCCACGACCTAACTTTATCAATTAGGTCTCCACGACCTAACTTTATCAGTTAGGTCTAAACTTTATCAATTAGGTCTCCATGACCTCATTCACAAGACGGTCAAAATGCTTCCCCAGTATTCTTGACATAAAACAATGAAATAAAAATAGGTTATAAATACAGTTTCTATAACGAACTCTCGTCTTTCCACATTGTTCCACATCAATCCACATTCATTTCATATGTATTCCCATTCTCATCACATCATTTTCTATCTCATCACATCTTTCTTCATTTATCCTCATCAGATCTCATCCACTCGCATCTACCCATATCCACATCTCATCACATCTACCCATATCCACATCTCATCACATCATATTTATTCACATCACATATCATCCATTCACATTTATCCCAATTTACATCACATCTCATCACATCCATTTCACATCACATCTCATTCATTCACATCCCGATTCACATCACATCACATTCATTCATATCCATCACATTTATTCTCATCACCATCCCATCCTATTCATTCTATCCACATTACATATCACATCTATCCACATCATGTCTCATTCATACACATCTCATCTCATTCATCCACATCCATCCAATCGTTCACATGTACGACTACCCACATCTATCCATACACATCCACATCCACATCCATTCTTTCACATACACATCCACATCCCTTTATATCACATCACATCCTTTCACATCCATATCCACATCCATTCTTTCACATACACATCCACATCCATTCTTTCACATACACATCCACATCCCTTCTTTTGCATACATATCCACATCCATTCTTTCATATACACATCCACATCCATTCTTTCACATACACATCCACATCTCTTCTTTTGCATACATTTCAACATCCATTCTTTTACATACACATCCACATCCGTTCTTTCACATACACATCCACATCCATTCTTTTACATACACATCCACATCCATATCCACATCCATTCTTTCACATACACATCCACATCCATTCTTTCACATACACATCCACATCCACTCTTTCACATACACATCCACATCCATTCTTTCACACATACACATCCACATCCATTCTTTCACATACACATCCACAGCCATTCTTTCACATACACATCTACATCCATATCCACATCCATGTACTTCCCATCTCACCCTTTCACATATCCTCTCATCTCATTCTCATCTCATCATTCTCATCCACATCCATTTACTTCACATCTCATCCCCATTCATTTTCATCACACCACATCCTATCACGTCCCATCTACATCTTATCGTATCTTATTTTCATCTTATCACATCCATTCACATCCTATCGCATCCCATTTATATCTTATCACATCCATTCACATCCTATTGCATACCATTTACATCTTATCATATCCATTCACATCTTATCGCATCCCATTTACATCTTATCGCATCCCATTCACATCCTATCACATCCCATCCATCTTATATATCCATTCACATCCTATTCCCATTTAGTAGTTTTTACTACTTTGATACTGATAATGGGAGTTTTTCTAAATTTTTGCCAATTGCTTGGCCTAGATAAAGGTTCTTTTTCTCGATGACTATTTCCATATTCTTTCTCAATTTCTCAAATGAATTATATTCAATATTCCTCTTTTGGAATAGAAGAATTCATGGGATTTACAAAAATCAATTCTACCCATATTTCCACTTTTAATAAATAATCATAAATTGAATTATACTAAAAATTTCTCTTTTTCTCATTTAATTTCTTGGACCTCAATTATCATGGGAATTCCTCTTTTTGCATTTGATTATTTGCAATCCAATATCATGGGAATTCCTCTTTTATCATCAAATATTTCTCATAAAATAAATTCATCAAAAATAAAATATCCATTAATTCAATATGCTAGGAATTTCTCTTTTCACATCTAAATGATTGAATTCCAAATGTCATAGGAATTTCTCTTTTACCATTTAAATATTTCTCATAGATAAAATAAATTTATCTAAAATTCATCTTTGAATATCCACCAATAATTCCAATATGCTAGGAATTTCTCTTTTCCCATCTAAATGATTGAATTTCAAATGTCATAGGAACTTCTCTTTTACCATTTAAATATTTCTCATAGATAAAATAAATTTATCTAAAATTCATCTTTGAATTTAAATAAAATATCCAATAATTTCAATATGCTAGGAATTTCTCTTTTTCCATCTAAATGATTGAATTCCAAATGTCATAGGAATTCCTCTTTTATCATTAAATATAATTACCATAATTTTCTCATTTCTTAATTATGTAATTACACATAAACTAAAAAATTAGTTTTCCATTGAATGTGACAAAGACCATTCTTTTAACCTAGGATATTCAATCCTAGAATATGATAGGAATTTCTCTTTTCACAATATGCATAAGAATGAATTATGCATCAATTTCTTAAAAATTTTATCATAGCTCTACTGCTATTACTGGTAATTTTTAATTTTTATGAAAAGAATAAGACATAGTAAAATAATTATGATAGTATAACTATCTTTTAGCATTAAATCCAATTTATGGATTTATCCCATAATATTACCAAAATTTTCAAGCATATAAGTATAAAAACCATTTTCTTAAGCCTCTAGCTTCACAAGCCTAGAGTTTGATTTGTGAATAGAGAATTTCTCCATGAGAAGCATTAATAATATAGAATAGGTCATAGGAATGACCATTCTTTGGGGGAGAGAGAGATATGCTTTAAAAAACATTTTAATTTAAGCATAAATGAAAACTTTATGTGTTTAATCACTAAATCCATTAGAGAGCTTCAATTGCATTAAAGAGCCATTCAATTGAATACTTCTCAAGCTTGAGAGGGGTTGAGAAGTGAGAAACATTTAGAGATTTAAAAAAAGACCATAAATCACATTTTACCTCTTATTTTGCTTGATTCTTTAGTCTAAGGAGAGGTCCCCAACCAATCAATTGGTTTAGTATGTTGATTCATGAAGACTCCAAAGAAGGTTGAAGAGAGAGAGAAACTCCATTCTCTCCAAATTGTAGAGGATTTTAAGAGGATAATAGAAAATATCATTATTTCAGTGTAATACTGGCATGGTACAGTTCTCATATTTTTTTACAAAGGACTAAGGATCTATTTATAGGTGAGGGAGGCCTCTAACCAAGTCCAACTAGTTTGTAGAATTTTCTAGGTTCAGTTTAGCTGAATTTGGACAAGATTTGGACTAGTTTGGCTCCCTTTTTGATTTGGTTTGATCCAGGAGAGAGGAGACATTAAAATATCTTATTATTTTTGAGTTTAAAACTCCTCCACACATGTGAAATAGGTGCCTCCTTGAAGAGTCCCCTTCTCCTACCAAGGTGTCAAAAATGTATCATTATACCCAAAATCTCATTTTTTTAGTAATATTCATAGTTTTTTACTAATAAACCTTGTACTCAGTCAACTCTTCATCTTATGTGGGCATTTACTCATTTTTGGGTATTTTTATTTTATAAATTGGATTTATCTCCTCCCCACACTTGGATTGATCCAATTGGCCCATAGGAACCTTAGTTGGACCATAATCCAAAAATTTCTAAAAATCTAGACCCTTAGGCTAAGGTCCTTTATACCTATTTTCAATTAATTCTAATTGCACACTGGAAAGTTCTTTTTGAATTTCTGTTTCAAGGGAAACCATTTTAGACACTAGGAGGATTTTTATATCCAAAAATATCTCAATTTTGGATTACCTCCCTCTAGACATTTTCTCTCTCCAAGCAAAAATAGGACAAGACAGGATCTTTCTTTTATTTCAGAGAGGGGAATAATTATAAGATGAGAAGGGGAGGTTCTGACACCTGTACACCTCAAAAATAGGGCAAGACAGGATCTTTCTTTTATTTCAGAGAGGGGAATAATTATCAGATGAGAAGGGGAGGTTCTGACACCTGTACAACTCAAAAGATGGACGGAGGATTCTTACATGCGCCTTCCTTATCTCCGCAAACATTTTTCTTTGCCTCTGCAAAGTGACCCTAGCCTTTGAAATGTTCCTTCTACTGTGCTGGTGTTGGGTTTGACATCAGGAAGCATAGGTTCACTTGCGACATCCTTTAGAATTTTCTCTAGAATATCTGGAACCGAAATTGGATTCGACACTAGATTCTGCTCTGGCACTGAAACTCTCTTAACAGTCTATTTTGTGCACGCCATTACAGCACTAGAAAAGAGAAGGCAGCATAATTAGCCAAGTCACACGACCACCATCCACCGTGCGATAAGGGGAATCCAATGTGGACCAATGTTCTTTTCATACGGTGAACAAAACAAGAACTTATCTCTCAATAAAATTTTCAGAATCGTCCATGGAGCGATATTTCAATTCACAAACATGGAGAATAGATATATCGCACCATGAATGAAATCAGCGAAAGCAAAGGGGAATCTCTTATCAATAAAATTCACCCAACCGTCCCCATGGAAGTATTACCACCTCCTCTCCCACATTCAAAATAATAGCAGACGGTTGTGAAGCTGCGTCCGGTGTTCTCGATGTAGAGAATGAGCATAAGGATGAATTTCTTGCATTGGACACAGAAGTGATAGAAAACTTCTTAGAGGCCCCAGAAGCAATGCCCTTGTGCTTTAAAAAAGCTAAGGAGAATGAAGCTTCTCTTCCTTCAGAGGAAGAATTCCAAGCCCTTCAGTAGGATATGGGCATTTGTGAGTTTGGTAAGGAACCTGTTCCCGAACTTGACCAAGAAAATGAAGAGGGCTCCATCAACCTTTGGGATGCAGTGAAGTTGGAGGAGGATGAGAACCAGAAGGTAAATTATTGCTTCTGTTACTACCTGAATTAATTATTTCTTTAGTTTGTCTGGTTTAATTCTTAGTGCTTCAGTCTCTTTAAATTATTTCTTACATTAGTTTGTTCCCTCCTAGGTCTTTGTCAATGCAGATAGAGCTTGACGACATCGATGGATTTCTTAGACGAGGTGGTGCTGGTCGTGCAAGAGTTGGGCAAGATGCTGCTCTTGCACACTACATCTCTTCTATCAACAAAAATATATTTATTATATATCATAGCAAGTACTCCATGGATGGATGGAGAGATTCCACTCCTTACACTGAAAGCCCTATCTAGGTATACAGGGTATGCATTTATACCTTATAATATACATAAAGTCATGCTTATAGAGAAGTGTGCTGCCATTTGTATCTTTGGATACGGCCCTGGTTTTTGGCCTTCTCGAGCATGTTATTTTCTATGTTATTCAAGCTATGTCCTAGGTGCAGGAGTGGAGAATGTAAAGTCACTCAAGGGCTATATCATAAGAGGTTTTTGCGTTATAGAGGGAAAATGCCCCTGAAGAGGGGGAGCAAGAAGAGAAGAGACTCAAGAGCAATTAGCTCTTTTTGTTGTAAATATTTTCACTGTAAATCTTCAATATAATGGAATGGTGCAATTATTTTTTATTTTCAAGTCAAAAAGCTTTACAACTTTCTTCTAAATGTTTACTTCTTAAGTCAAAAAAGTTTACAACTTTATTCCAAATACTTTCAATTTCAAAGTGCTGTTTCTACTTCCAAATTCTTCCTATGCGTCTTTGTGAAGATCTCCATGCTGCATGATGACATGCTGGTCCTCCAGCTTTTCACTTTAGTGATCTTCTCTGTTTGGCATTATTTCGTGCTGCCCTTGCTAGATTACTCATATGTGCCCTTTCCATGGATAATTTTCATCCAAAAGTGTATCTGTAAAACCAGTTAGACATCTCCTTGAGGTAATTTGTACGAGTCTTCACTCCTCCATGCCGGGTGTTTTTAAAATATACTCCTCCAGCTTGATAGTGAGATTTCTCCATTCCTTGTGTGCTCCACATGTCCAGAGAACCATACTCATTCATGAAGTATGCACCATGAGCATAAAGAATGTGTTGCAAAAAAATTAAGAGTCAGTAGTTATTCATACTCGTTTCTTAATATCCAGTAGGAAGGAGCAAATGTGTTTACCATGTAGTGCGTAATGTTGGTTTCACCCCATGTATCAACCATGGACTTTGTAAAATTAGAAAGCTCGTCTTGAAATTTTTGTCGCTCCTTTGTGGTTGTCCTGCTTTTGGTCAAAAGTTTCACCATCTTATTAAAGTCTGACCAAACCTTCTCACGTAGAATTACAAGGCTTGAATTGGTGCAGTCAAATGTTGTACATTTGCATAAATCCTTCCACAAGTTCCAAGGCTTGGTTGAGTCCTTGGCATTTTCTGGCTTCTCCAAAAAATGTCTTGCTTTATTTCCACTCATGGACACTTGTTGTGTAACCTTATGATTCATGCTAGAGCTCTTTTTGTTAACAGTAATTTGCACATTGCCACCATGGCACCCAATTGAGTTGAGTAGTTGCTCTACTTTATGAAGAGCTTCTTCTTGTCATTCTTTGCCTTGCATGGTAAATGCATAATCTATGTGACACTTGAGCAAACGGTCAAACACATGCATGAATGCATGCAGTGTACAGAAGTGGACATTCTTCAGGTCAAATGGAATTATAGGATTCCATTCTGGGTCTCTCAAATGCCTGTTTGGCACAGCTAGCATGTTGGCAGACAAGACACCTCCAACCCAGTTGCCAGCAACATCGTCCATGGGGTCGTGCTCAATATCTTGATTCTCAAGCATTCTCTTCTTTCCCGACTTTTGTTTGTTTTCCCTCACCATTCTCATGCACCACGGATAAGGATTTGGGGTGTTGGCACCTTCTGGACACCCAAGCAAGCACTTTATTATCTTCAGGTCACCCCCCAAATGCCAATCTACTGTATAAGTGCCCTTGCTCTCTACCTCAAGTTTTTCTCCCTGAATCTGTGCTTTGATGATAGTGGTAATCCAGGGTATCCTATCAAACATCCAAGCGAGAACTTCATGTGTCTCTTTAGGTACTTCAAATGCCCCAAGCCACCATATCTCTTTCTCAAATTGGACACTATATGAGGGAAGGTCTAGCTTGCAAATCCTCTCCCTATTAGGAGTTTGGTTGATCTCACTATTCCCCTCAAATGTGTCTTCACTGAGAAAAGACGATAACTCTGAACTTTTTGCATATGCCATAGCCTCATTCATGAGTGTGATACTCATTCGCTCTATCCTCTTTCCTTTCACAATCTGACACTCATCCATTTTCAACACAAAGCTAACTTTGTCACCTTGCATGACAAACAAAATTAAATAAGCTTTGATTTTTCATAGACTTTTTCAACTACTTTGCAAGAGATAAAAGTTACTTACAATTATTAGGTAATCCATAGAATAAGATCATAACTTTTGAAAGACATTGTAGATCAACAAATATATTGTTAAACTTGTAAGAAATCACAATATTACCATTGTTGCCTTGCTTTTTTTCCCAAGCTCTAATGGTCAGCACATCATTGACGCAGTGGTACTCTCCAATCTTACGTTGCACATCTTCATTGCATGTCCTCTTTGTTAATCTTAATCTTCTTGGGGCAGGAAAAATATTTCGTGTGATGTGTATCTTACAGTAAATGATGGAGAGCCTGGTATCCTTTTGTGCTTATGCCCACTTCATCGCATGCATTCTGAACTTCCTCAATGCCTAAAATGTTAGTTATATCTTTCATTATCTCATTTGCAAGTATCTGTCGTACCTTCTTGTAGCATGGATCTCGAACTATGGAAAGAATGTCATGTTTTCTCACGCAACTACATAACATATCTCCAATATCTTGAGGACCATTATCACCACACGCATCTTTAAGAAAGGTCCTGCAATGTACACTCTAATAAGAATAACTTATAACCAAAAATTAAACAAACCTTGCTGCTTGAATTCTTCGCTTGAGAGCACCACCACCAATTGCAAGTGTCTGAATGTTATTCATTGTCCTCTTTCGCTCTCTGGCTCCCATGGGTGTGCCCTTCATACACGAGATTATATCATCCTGTAACTTGAGGATGTGGTCCTCTTTCTCTTTTCTCTCTCGGTAGCTGTAAAATATTATTCTGTGCAATTTCGAGAGCTTGTTGCACAAGTCTAGTCAAAGTGACTTGCAAGCTATGAATTTATGAGTTTAGAAATTGAATCTTCCATGCATCACATATACTTAAGCATTTGCAATATCCAAGGATCCCATTCTCACCCTCTCCAACAAAATGAATGAATGAGGATAGGTTTGTGAAAGGTGGAGAGAAATTTGAAGAAGGATCGTTAGGATATAAATACCCATCAACCCAAAGACCCACATTACAATGACCCTGCTGTCTTCTTTCTTACTTCTCCTGTGCGTTTAGACGTTCTTTTCTGATAGGTGCATATTCATTAAAGATGCGAATATGCAAGTCTACCTTCCTCACTCGTGATGAATTTGAGGTGTTTGTTATTTTTGTGAGTGCCATAGTAGACACAATGGAAGATGGTAGATAGCTTGGATCCCAAAGAGAAGCTTGAAAGAGAGACCTACTGCAATGAGAGAAGGGCTTGGGGGAGAGAGAGAGAGAGAGAGAGAGAGAGAGAGAGAGAGAGAGAGAGAGAGAGAGAGAGAGAGAGAGAATCTTTTAGTTGTTGAGTCGGACAGAGAGAAGATGTGATAGCAATCAATGAAAAAAATGATTTTTAGGTGGGTTTGCTATAAAATATAAATTTTAAATTGCTAGCCTATCCGAAAATTTAAATTTAAATTAAACTTTTTATTTTTTATGCATTTAAAAGTGAAAAAATAAAAAACGTAAGTTTTCCTTGTCTTTTAATGACGATTTAGAATTTGTGGGAACTTCAAAAACACAATGAAAGTGTATTAAACGAGATTGTCTTTTAATGACTGTTGATATGAAATTTAGAGGGAACTTCATAAACGCAATGAAAGTGCATTAAATGTGATTGAAAGTTATTTTGAGATAATTATTTTGAATTGTAATAAAAAATATTTTTAGGGCCCCTATATAGACAAGATTGATGATGTTTCGAGAGTTTTAGTGGGGCTAGAAAGAGAATCTTAGAGTGAAAATCCTAGAGAGGGAAAACTAGAGAGATCCCTTACTTTTTAGGGCCAAAAGTAGGCGTCATTATGAGGTTTGTCTCCTTAAGCCTCAATAAAATTAGTCTTAATTCCTTAAAATTAGGGATCCTTACAGGGCCCTTTTTATGTTCAAATGCCCCCTAATGGTATGTGAAGCATGCCAATTTGGAAAGCAGACAAAGCATGTGTTTCCACATGATATAAATGTGAGCAAGAATGTACTAGATGTTGTGCATTCAGATGTATGGGAGGATCCTACAAAAACTACATCTATGGGTGGCCGCAGGTATTATATAACATTCATTGATGATCACACAAGGAAAGTGTGGGTGTATTTCATGAAGGAGAAGAGTGAAGTTCTCACTCATTTTCAGAATTTCAGAGTGATGGGCTGAAAAGCAGATATGAAATCATGTGAAGTGCCTAAGGTCAGATGGAGGGGGAGAGTACTTCTCCAATGAGTTCTCTGATTTCTTGCGGAAGAATGGCATTCAGAGACAATTTACATGTAGATACACTCCAGAGCAAAATGGTGTTGCTGTGAGCGAAAAAATAGGCACATTGCAGAGATAGCATAAGCATTGATGACAGAGAAGAATATGCCGCATAGCTATTGGGCTAAAGCTATTTCTACAGCAGTTTACATCATGAACAAGACTCCTACTGCAGCCATACATGATGTAATGCCAGAGGAGAAGTTCAGTGTGGTAAGAAACTTGATTTGTCTCACTTGAAAGTTTTGGATGTATTGCCTATGTGCATGTGCCAGATGAGTTGCGTACGAAGCTGGATCCAAAGGTAGAAAAATGTGTTTTTATTGGATATTCCCTTGAGTGAAAGGAATATAGATGCGATAACACTACAAGACAATGCTGCCATACACGCGTTTCATACACGTGATAAATTACGAGTGCGTGTATGGTCACGCCTGTATTTAAATAGAATCGGGCGCGTGTATTTTATCATTTAAGTTCGCGTGTATATTTGCATTTATCAACGCGTTTATATACACGCAGTAATACACGCATCTATACACACTAATATACACGGATTAATACACGCTACCATACACGGATTAATACACGCCACTATACACGGATTAATACATGCATGGTAAAGAAAAACTGAATTCCTTTACAAAATTAAAAACTATTTTCTTTAAACCATCTCATAGTACATTACAGTATACATCATTACACAATCCCACTATCATGCATATGAGATGATAGAAATGTCATCAATTTAGAACGTACAGTGACGGATTGGTTAGGGTTCGATCTCATCTTCAATAAGATCCATCCTTGCCAAACGATCAACATCAATATCCATTTGATCAATTTGTAAGGCTACGATTAAATTTATTCCACTATCGATATTCTGTACTCCATTGATAATGGTATCGATGTCCTGATCATCCTCATCAACATCACCATCATCCTCAATGGTAGGGTCATTCTCATGATCATGAGAAATGGCACGCTCATCCTCATTATCATGATCATCTCTTATTTCTTGATCATCGATCACAACATCTTCAATGGCATGTTCGACATCATCTTCATTATTGCAGCTTGTTACATCCTCCATATGCTCCATATCAGTGAATGTATTATACATCACTTTGAAACGTGGTGCAATAGAGATGACGTACCACCATTTAATGTCATGCACCATTGGTAGATAGATAACCTACTCAAATACACATAGTACAGTAATTAATTAGCATATCAAAAGTCAAGGGGTACGCGAGCTTAGATATATATGTACATGAAACACATTAGTAAAAAAATGCATACCTGCTCACATTGTTGTGGCAATACGAGCCTATCTTTCTTTGTTTGCCAAAACTTTGTAGAGTCAATAGTTACATATCCACTTGCATGGCGTTTTATCGTTGCATCAGGCCCTTTTTCCACCACGTTCATTTGCCATTTGACATCCAAAACATACACAAAGAAGCGACGAAAGTCAAGCCTAAATATGTCTTGGATTATGCCACAATAATCATCCATTTTTCCATTAGCTCCCTCAAAGCTACTAATGACACCGCAATCTTGTGTATTTCTCTTTTCATCAATTCTTTGTGTTCGAAAATGCTTGCCTTCACACCATATAGCATTGAACATAGTGCACTGGACCAAAATAGAAGCAATATTTGTGTAAGCAATGTGAATAAACATTAAAAGCAAATCACTTACAACTAATGCAAAACATTAGTTCTATGTACCTTTAACATGCATCCTCGTGCATACTCCCATTCTTCCGCCGTGATATGTAGCCCCTCGTCGCTCTCTGCTCTCTCCATTTCCTCATGCAACCAATCAACATGGATATCATTCGGAAGTGTTGCTAGATGCTTAGGGTACGCCTTCCGAGAGCCATGTTGCCTCCGAAAGAGAGCTCTTTCTGCTTGCCTTTTTGTCTTTGCATCCTCATATCTTGTAACCCATCTGCTCATCACATCACTATTAAGGATATAAGTGAAATTGAGATGATCAATCAATGTTCTGTCAATTACTTTACTCTGTCCTTTTCCTTGAGGCACAATAGAGGTCATCCTCAAGTCCTCTTCATTGCTCCATAGTCGTGGCAAAGAGCTGTCCACCTGACCAAGAAATTCTGAAATATATACAAGAGACTCTTGTATCAACCAACCCTCGGCCATGCTTCCTTCAGGCCTTGCACTGCTTTTAAGTCGAAGTGTCGAGAGGAGGGAGGCCTACTAATGTCCACCACCGCAACACCTCTCCATAGTTCCTCCAACTCATCAATCAATGGTTCAAGATAAACATCCATATGCTTGACTTTATGTTTCCCTGGAATTAGAAGGGATAATATAAGATGTCCCTTCTTGATCGCCATTGATGGTGGAAGGTTGTAATTCACCAACACAACTGGCCACACGCTGTATGCGGTGCTTTTGAAACCAAATGGATTCACTCCATCCATATCTAGGCCAAGTCTCAAGTTTCTGGGCTCTGTTTTAAAGCTGGGCCACTCATCTTCAATATGCTTCCAAGCACGAGTGTCTGCGGGAATTCTCCACATGCCATCATCCGATCGATGTGAGGAATGCCATGACATGAGCTCTGCTATGGATTTGCACTTGAACATGTGTTTGATGCGAGGAATTATAGGAAAGTGTCGCAAGACTTTACGAGGTACATCAAAACTCTTCATATCTGTTCTATACCTTGCTTCACCACAAGTGGGACAATGTCGAGCCTCCTTATGCGTCCCACGAAAGAGAATGCAATCATTGACGCATGCATGTATGCGATCATAATCCAATCCTCCAAGAGATGTGACATAGCGCCTCGCTATGTCTCTTGAGGTGGGTAGTCTATTTTCCTTTGGAAGCATGTTTGATAATAGCCTGCATCCAATATCATCAATTATAATTAGTCTTAAATCCTAAACCTTAAACCACTAATTCAAATTTGTAAGTTAGAATGCTTACTTCAATAATGCATCAAGACTTGCATTGCTCCATCCATAAACTGTTTGTATATTGAGTAGTTCAAGTGAAGCACGTAAAACAGAGAATGTGCACCCTTCAAACACTGGTGTCGATGAAGCCTTGTAAAGATGCTCTTGTTCCATATCATCGTCGTCCATACCTTTGGGATCATCCTTAAAAAGATTCCGCACCATATCATCAAGCACCTCCTCTTCCACAACTTCGTGGGGTGCAGGGCTATTGTCATCCCTTTCCCACTCATCTCTGACAATAGATCCCGAAGCTTCAGCATTATCTCGTCGACGCTTTGCGTGCTCTCATCGCGCGTAGGGTACCATGTTAGGGTGTGGTACTACATCCTGCTTTAATTAGAGTTTATATATTACAACTCTATTAATTTAATTTGGATACCATGAGTCATTTGAATACCATCAATTTACATCACTCACCTCTAAACCTGTTTGATTCCATTCTCCATACATGGAGATGTGATTCAAGGTAATTTGACGTGCTCGTACAATGCATCCTTGACATCGATTACACATACATTTGATCCGTTGTCCCAACCACACATCGCAATTACGATGACGCATTGTCTCATCTTCCCCAGAATTGCTTGAAGAGGTTGATGACATCCTATGTACAAACCAGAAAACACAAAATCATAATATGTTTTTAATGAAAGTATAAAAATCGCGTGTATTGACACGGCTATTTCCTAAAAATTGCGTGTATTAACGCGGCTATTTCCTAAAAATCGCGTGTATTAACGCGGGTAATTTTCGCAAAACTCGTGTATAAACGCAGCTAAATTATCATACACACGAACATACACGCGTTTATAAACGTGACGGTCTGTTTAAACTAAAAATAGCCCGCCTTCCCCAAATATAGATTTTGAACTAACATATCAACACTGCTTTCGTTTTCACCTCTTCCAATAGAAACGAAACCTAAGTGCAAGGAGGAAGTAGAGAAGGAACACACATGGGAGGAAACCGAGCAAGAAAGAAGACTCACTTTTTCAGAGGTGAGTCAGTTTGTCCTGTGCCTTGTCTCCTTCCTCAGATTTGTTTATGCTATTTTCTCTTTGTTTTTTGGGTTTGTCTCCGTCCTTTTGCTTCTGTGCACACGATTGGGTGAATGATTCTGACAGGGGCGACAGTGGTCCTTTTATAAGGACACTTTGTCTTTGTCGGAGGTTGGTCCTTTTGAAAAAAAAAAATTTCGCAGGTCGCGTGTAAAAGCGCGTGTACCCTGTCTGCAGAGTCTGTTCACGCGTATATACACGCGTTTTTGGACGGGTGTATACACGCATTTCTGCACGGGTGTATACACGAGACTGCGTTTCCTGTTTCTATGATTTGTAGGCAACACAACTGACTTGAATGATGATATTTGTGTGAGTCAAGAGACAGCCCATGATGTACATGAAGATTTTTGTTGCAGGTTCTTTATGGATATTCCAGGTTCTTCATCCGATCCATTTACGTACAGCAATTGGCTGATGGAGATGCTGAATCATTTTGGGCGCCATCCTGGTCCAGTTGAGCTTACAGAGTATATGTATGCCCATCCCCCTCCTTCCCTGCCTGGTGTCTATACCCCTACCGCGAGTATCCAGGGCACTCCAGTGCCGTCTATTCCTACGAGTCCGACGAGACGGCATGCAGCTTCTCCTCTTCCACGTCCACCGAGGAGACATACCTTGTCCCAGACACACTCACGCACACCCTCACAGCCACCATCACGTGCTCCCTCAGAGCCACCGTCACGTCAGGGCTCACAGCCACCGTCACGTAGACAATCCCCCAGTCGTGACTCCACCCGCAGCAGTAGGAAGAGTGGGAGTGGAGGATGCGGCGGGTGCTTTGGTGGGGGAGGTGGGGGAGGTGGGGGAGGTAGTAGGGCACGCGGTGAGAGAGGAGATAGAGGGAGAAGAGTTAGAGGAGATGAGAGAGGTGGAGAGAGTGGTCTGCTATGATGTGACGGATAGGGGCGGGATAGTGATGGATGCGAGGGGGAGGGAGGTAATGGAGTACATGCGTGGGGTAGTATCAAACTCATATAGAAATTGTTTTATTAAATTTAAAGATCAAAATAGCCGATTAGTTGGGGAGGTGATAGAGGCTGTACATAGTCGGTACCCCAATCCCCCACATGCTTCATTCTCGGATGTATGGGGAAGGACGCGAATAAGGGAGATCTTAAGTAATAAAAGATCTCACCTTAAAAAACTCGCGTACGATGACCGGCTAAATGTAGCTGCGGGTGGCTATCCTGCCGAGAAACCTGCCACTGCGCACAAACGCGAGTGGAAGGAGGCAAAGAAACGAGCAGAGGGTGGCGTGAAGAGCAGGCAGCATGTGGAGGCACGACGGATCCAGATGGAGACCATTGGATCTTCGCATTTCGGATCTGGCGGCGTCGAGTCATGGGAGGCAGAGTTCGTAAGTATCTTGCCACTTTATTTGATTGTTTACTTAATTCATTGATTCTATGATTGTTTTAATCTTACAAATTATGTTGATTATGATACAGCGAACGGGTTACGGGGAGGAAGCCCACAACCCACGATACTGCGTATGCTCACCGGCATAGCAGACGTGACACGTGGGCCATCTTCAGAGCCGAGGGACGTATTTACGGACGCGCACTTTGAGATGGCCATGAGACCATACGGTCGACAGGTACTTGAAAATTCTAAACGAATGATTTTGGTTTATTGAATTACATATATATATACTTATATACTATATATTACTTGAACAGGCACAAGCTGCTGATGATCCACCCACCGCCACTGCAGAGGGTGGACGTGAGCACTACTCATCGCACATTCCAACCGATGTGAGCTCATCTGAGCATGGAGGGAGCACCGAGTCATCATCTGGGTCTGAGTAGTACTCAGACTTATAGTATCACATTCCATATTGAGGATGTGGTTGTATATATTTTTTTGTAAACTGAAGCCATGGGCTACTTCGAGATATGGACTCCCTTGTATACATGTATGAAATTTTGATAGTAATATTGAATCGTGAATCGATAGTATTACATTCATGTCTGTCTTGAATCGTGTATTGACAATGTATGCATTCATGTCGTTCTTGTCTTAATCTCCCTCGTGCATATGTTCTTCGTGGATGGTCTAATGCACAAAAAAAAAATCCAGAGAGTGTTATTGGGTGCTGGAATGCTGGAACAGTATTCAGGCACCAAATAGCACTCTCTGGATTTTTTTTTGCTCTCTGTTTGCGTGTATAAACGCGTCAGAACTGCTAAAAATCGCGTGTATATACGCGGATAACCTATAAAATACGCGTGTATTAACGCGTCAAAACTGACAATTACGCGTGTATAAGCGCATCTAAATTAAAAAAACGCGTGTATAGACGCATGTATCAACGCGTCTGAGTACATCTAAACTGAAGAGAACGCGGCTATACACCCGTGTATAAGCGCGTCTGGAACGTCCTATACACGCGCTTTTACACGCATGTCTGTGGCCGCGATGATACACGCGCTGATACACGGGCCCGCTACTTTTTTTCACAAGTCATTTTTAGCGGCTAGGAGCGCGGGTATGAGCCCGATCCCTTGTAGTGTAACCCTACTACACGTGAGTTGAGAGTGAGCAAAGATGTTATGTTTGATGAAATGAGTAAGGGATATAGATGCTATAACCCTACTATGTACACGTGAGTTGAGGGTAAACAAAGATGTTGTGTTTGATGCTGGTGTTATGCTATTGAGAAAGATGTCATTGGAGTTGATGTAACTGGAAATGTGATTGCACAGAATGTAAGTCAACAACAACAATCATCGTCAGGGTGGACCTAGAGAGTCCTCTTGTGTTGGGTCTATTGATAGACCATGAAGTGGTAGGTTGCGTCAAAATACTAGTCCTGAAAATATAGTTGGTACATTACAAAAAGGCAAAGAGAAGGTTGGTGAGCCTCTTGGTATACTCGAAATTTCTATAGGGCATTCTTATGTTGATGGAGAGTCTATTGGCTTAGAGCAGAGCCTTGATAATGAGCTTGGGATTCCATCTATTAGAACACCTAGTGTAAGAAAGGCAAGAGAAGTTGCAAAAATGCCAGGTAGTGATCATGGACAATGTAGGTCAGGGAGATTTAGAAAACCTATTGATAGGTTGACATATGATGGTTATGCTACTCATCATTATGCATATATGGCTAAAGTTGTGCAAGATGCTAAACCCACATGTTTTGAAGAAAATGTTAGGAATCTAGATTGGGAGAAAGCCATGGATGAAGAAATGGCTGCATTGGATGCAAATGTGACTTGGGAATTGGTGCCATTTCCTGAGGACAAGAAGGCTATTGGATACAAGTTGGTGTACAAAATAAACCACAACTCAGAGGAGGTAAGTATTAGCAAGTACAAAGCAAGATTGGTTGCCAAAGGTTATGCTCAAACCTATGGCACTGCTTATGAGGAGGTGTTCAGTCCTGTTGCCAAGATGACACAACCGTATTACGGTGGCTACATCAAAAGGATGGGTTTTACAGCAAATGGATGTTAAGAATGTGTTCTTGCATGGTGATTTACAAGAAGAGGTGTATATGGATTAGCCACCAGGATATGACGATGTGGGTCACCCTGATTTTGTATGCAAGTTGCGTAAAGCCTTGTATGGCTTGAAACATGCACCTAGAGCATGGCATGATAAGATAGCACAATATCTTATCACCATCGGTTTTCATGTAGTAGATGATGATCATTCACTCTACGTGTGGAAGAGTGATAGGGGCCTTGTGGTCATCACAATCTATGTGGATGACGATTGTTGGGGGTGACAATGGAGAGGAAGTTGAGAGTGTGAAACGTCTCCTCAAGTAGAAATTTGACATGAAGCATTTGGGTGAACTGAGGTACTTCCTTGGCATTGAGGTCATTAGAATGGCCAAAGGTACATGGCTATCATAGAGGCAGTATGCTTTGAACATTTGTCCAAATATGGTATGGCTGGTTGTAAGCCAATTTCTATATCATTAGATTCAAATGGCAAGTTGAGTGCAGTTTTGCGGGTGAGATTTTGGAGAACCACTATGTACAGGCAGATAGTGGATAGATTGATCTACATGATGATCACCATGCTAGATTTGAACTATACAATTGGATTGTAGAGTCAATTTATGCAGTGGTGTGAGGCACACATTGCGCTATGTGAAGTCTACAGTAGACTATGGTCTCTTTTATGAGGCTGGTACGGAGTTGCAAGTGTTTGGATACACCGATGCAGATTGGGTTGGTAGTATCGCAGATAGGAGATCTACCAGTGGATTTATGTTTTCCTTTGGGAGTGGTGCTATGACATGGAGTAACAAGAAGCAACCAACAGTTGCCTTCTCGAATATAGAGGCAAAGTATAGGGGTGTTGCAATGGCAACATGTGAGGTAGCTTGGTTGCACAAGCTACTTGGTGATTTGGGGTTGCATGTTGACAGACATGTTGTCATCTATTGTGACAACCTTAGTAGTATATAGTTGGTAAGGAACCTGCTTTTTCATGTGCGGACCAAACACAGAGGTCCACTATTACTTCATCAGAGTCTTAGTAGGAGATATTGATCTCATGTATGTTAGCATAGAGGAGAAGGTAGCTGACATTTTCATGAAAGCCTTGGGAGCAGAGAAGCTTCGAAGATTCCAGACTATGATTGGAGTCCTAGAGATAGATTTGAGATTGAGGGGGAGTGTTGAGATGTCAAGATCAACATAAGCTGACACTTATGATATGCCTGGGTGACCGTGTCTGCTACTTACATCACTAGCATGTTTGACAGGATGCTTACATGATAGATCTTTGCCAGTGATTCTATAGCTGGACTACACTAGCTACTAGTCTACCATTACGTTATGGCATACTTATCTTGCCAGCTCTCTCACTTAGCGTGTTCACATTATGGACCATATGTACATAGTACTTTAGTACTTATGTTGTATTTCGCTTATCCTTTTTGTAGAACCCTTTTGTGGAGAAGAAGAAGAAGAACAATTTTTAGCCTCTCATCTTGTGTGTTCTCTTCTAGGGTTTGTGTGAGTGTGTGTGTGTGCTTGCAAGAGCTCAAGCTCTCTTCCTTCCTGCATCTTTTCATTCCCTATTTCCATGGCTAATCTTAACATTTTCGATGTTAGCCCTACCATGGATGGATTATAGACCATTTGAGGCCCTTGTCTTATGGGTGGGTTAGGTTGTGCCCCTTGTGGTTCCATTTGGTACCCTGGGGGTATGCTCCTTGGGGTGGTGGGTACTGTTGATATAGAGGCGGATTGGGCTGATGAGACTGGGCTGAGTAGGCCCTTTCTCTCTGGTATGATGTTTACGGTCCTTGAGAAGATGGACATGGCCCTAGGTTTTGTATGGGTCTTTGGACCCTGTTTGAATCAACCACTCTTGAGACAGGAATGGCTCTCCAGACTGGTGGCTGGGTTTGGGTCTAATGGCTTTTGCTCTGCCCTATTTCCACTCTAGGATCTAGAGACAACATGGGCTCACTTTCTTGTTGATGTTCCACACCTCTTGCTCTGGGGCTACGGCTCTTCCAACTGTGTGTTTCCCAAGATAAAGTTACGGAGCCTCGAAGAAAGTCTTCTCTGTGAATGTGTGGGAGAGGTAGGATCTTGCTCTTGGACAGGTGGTTTGTTCATAAATTGAGCTTCTGGTTCTCTTGTCTCTCGAAGTCCGGAATTTCTCACCCCATGCTGGGATGGTCTTCGCTCTCACTGGTGCTGTCAAAGACGAGTACCGTTTGGATCCATGCAGTATTGACCGATGGGTCTGACCTTATGAGAGAGGGAGATTTGGGAGAGTTTACGTATAAAAAAAAAGAGGGTTGTTTCACACACCAATTTACCCGAACACGTAGGTGCATGGAAGTGTGGAACTACTATGAAAAACCCCCCTTGTGAATAATTTACTCGAACGTAGGTGCATGGAAGTGTGGAACTATTGTGTGGAGTCTCCCTGTGAATAACCTGTGTTTTTTTGAAGAATGGTATGGCCATACGCTTTGAGATGGTATGAGCATACGCTTTAGAAGGGAACGGGCAGATGCTTCTCAGGGAGGAGCAGATGGCACAGGTGTACACTTCCTAAAGGACATGAGAGTGGCTTCAAGAAGGAACAGGCGTGCACTTTTGGATGGAGAAGGTATGGGCATGGCAAGTAGAAGGTATAGGCGTGGCAAGTTTTCCATAGGCGTACGCTTTAGACAGGACAAATGGTATGGGCATGGCACAAGTGAAATGGCCATATGCTTTTTGGAGCTGGGATAGACGAGAATGATATGGGCGTGGAAAAACTAACATGGATGTGGCAAACGAGAGGAATACTTTGGAATGGGCGTACACTTTGAGAAGGAATGACTGTGGAACAAATGGAATAGCCGTGGAACTATCAGATTTTAGAGAATTTAAGGCTGCAGGTCTGATTGCCACCTAGTATATTCCCTGACACTACAGCTGTACACCCTTGGTTAAATGCAATTTATGCCTACTTAATGCAAATATTTTATTTTTAATGCTAACTACCACATTCAAGATTGGAGATTTCCCAAGATTTGGCTAGAGATAATGGTATGAGTGTGGCACATTTGCCACGGCCGTGGCCTGTGAAAGGAACGTACGTTCACTTCTTAGAAAAGCCTACAGAATGGGATTTTTGCCTTATTTCCTCCTCATTCTTGCAATTTGAGGTATCTTCCCAATGTTTTTTTAGATTTTTGATTTGATAGAGAGCTAGAGCTAGTCTCAAGCTATCTATTGATGCTGCCTACAATGCTTAAAGAAACCTAACTAATTAAGATTAATTTTCTAATTAAGCTATGGTGCAAACTTAAGAAAGATGAACAAAAAATTAGAAATTTGTATGAATGTCAAGGGCAAAGATTGAACACTTACTTGCTTTTCCCACACTTGGTGAAGACCTCAATGCTCCAATGCTCCGGTTGACCTCCATAGCTCCATAGACACCATTAAATGAACAAACACAAGTAAATAACCGATGGATTTACACTCCAATCGGGCCAAATGAGGACTCTAGCAAATGAAATAAGTGGAGGACCCTAAGCTAAATGCAATCCCCGGTAGCGATGCCAAAGATGTTAATCCTAACATACTACCTTACACATAAGAGAGAGGGGTGAAAGTGGAGTTTAGCAGCGAAAGGTTTGAGAGCGGAGGGTAGCAAGGAATTTTTGCACAATAATGACATGCAAATTAGGCTTCCAATGGAGAGGCATCCAGTTGTTGTCGTGATGCATGCCTCCCCTAGGTACGGCCATAATTACTCTACATCTCCCCCATGATTTCGCCAAATCCCTTTCAAAATCTAACCATGAGTGCATGCTGCACTATTTGCGAGGTCATTAATGGCCAGGTTGAGGAGAGGCGATGGTGATGCGACACATTTTCCTTTCCATCCATGCACCCTTTTTGGGGCGACAACCTTGATTTTCTCGCCACCTCCACACTGCTGCTAGTAGCTGGCTCACTATAATCATATTTACATATGTATGCCTAATTTGGATTTTGTTCTTTTCTATTTGATTTTCTCCAGAATCTTGTCTGGATTCACGATCCTGATTGGACTCGGATTCTACTTATTGCACATTCCTCGGATTCCCGAATCTGGACATACTTTTCCTTCGTGTTGTGACATCCATCCATGATAAGGCTTCAGCCTGTACCCATTCACCAATTTCCTTAGCTTTTCACCATCTAGGCTTGCTAGCTCAAAGGTTCGTGTCCCCATTTTTCTGATAATTCTGAATGGGCCCATCCATCTCATCTTCATCTTTCCTAGATGGGGTCCCATTCTTGATGAGAAAAGCAGGACTGCATCTCCTTCTTTGTAGATTTTTTTTAAAAAAAATCTATTCACCTGGAGCTTGCTTCTCTTCTATACAATCTCGGTTGTCCATGTACTATGCAGTCACCTTTCATCCAGCTTAAGTTGTTCAATCCTGTGCACTTCTAATTCTTACAAAGAGAGCCTCTCTGCTATTGCTATCCTGAGACTCTATGTAAGGAACTCCATGGGCACTACTCCTTCCAATCCATACACCATACTGAAAAGCATAAGTCCTTTTGCATTCTTGTAAGCTGTTCGGAATTCCCATAATGCGGAGTGCAGCTTCGTGTCCCAGTCGGTCCTGTTTTCATTCATCTTCTTGACCAAAATTCCTTTCAAGATTTTATTGGTGGATTTTGGTTGCCCATTTTCCTACGAGTAGTAGACTGTTGACTTCTTATGTATGATCATATGTTACTCTGTCAGCTTCTTGATTACTTCATTGATGAAGTGGCTCCTTAACTATGACTTGGTACTACTGTGCCAACATGTCATTCAAGAAACATATACCGAAGGTTAACTATCACAAGACCTATTTATACGGATCACTCTGAGTAGCCAAAATTATAAGGATCATGCAAAGGTTAACTATGATACGACCTATTTATAAGGATCACCTTGAGCAACCAAAATTATAAGGTTAACTACGATAAGAACTATTATAAGGATCACTCTAAGTAGCCAAAATTATAAGGTTAACTATGATAAGAGCTATTATAAGGATCACTCAAAGTAGCCAAAATTCAACACTACTTGTCACAACTACTTCACCATAGGTATGCTCCTAAAATAAGTAGCCTCAAGTATGTATCCCCAAAGATGGGATAGCCTCACGACCTACTTACTTGCTTAGATTAAAAAGGAAAACCATCTTTGAAGTACATAAGAACCTTTATCAAAAAACAATAAAGTACATAAGAACCTCACAGTAGCAAGCTCTCCATTGACAGTCACTTTATTGGATGGTTGCTACTAGAAGAGTTGCCATAAGTAAATCCTTCTCTCTAAGTTTTGATCCAACACTAATCAAGTATTCCATAGCCTTATGTGTCCATGCATCGAGGAACATGAAGAAGAAGCTAATCAGAGAAGCTATAACAAAAAAAATTATATATATATATATAAATTATACAAAAAAACAAAAAGGTTAGTAATATAATGGTTAAAGGATCTAGCAAGGAACAGTTTAATGATATAACAAATTTGTCTCTTCAAAGTCTTTCTTAGCAATCAATACCAACACCACAGAACCAAAGTACACTCACATTTTGATGGCTTATTCCTCCAAATCACCCCTTTGCCAAAACACACTTATATTTTAATGGTTGTGTCCTTATTTCCCCAAATCACCCCTTGCCAATTGCTTTTTAACTTGAACTCCACATACTTATTCATACATTAATACACTTCATTTTGCTAACTATTTGATTTGAATACTTGCAATCAGTTGTTCCACTATAGTCTATTATACTAAAAATCCTCGAGAGATGATATAAGCACTAAAAATAAAATAAAAATAGTAAAGAAAATAGAAAAATAGAATTACTAAACCAAATAATCACAAGTATGCCTATCATTTTTCTATTGAAGGCCTCTCAATTATATAAATTGTAATAAGTCTTACTATCACAACTTTGCTAATCCTTATATAAACTAACTTCTTTTCAATCAGCATAATAACATTCCCACTCTCTCTCTCTCTCTCTCTCTCATTTGGAGGGACAATAGACCAATCACATAGCATTTCCCATATTCTATAGTCTCTCTCTCTCTCTCATTTGGAGGGACAATAGACCAATCACATAGCATTTCCCATATTCTATAGTCTCTCCATAACAACATATACAATAAATAAGTTTTTAGCAAACTTAATTCCCAGGACATGCAAGAAGGCTAGTATGCTAGCGAAATTTGGTTAGCATAAATTCTTCATCAATATATATCCACTCTTTGCATGTAAAACTACATTCTCTATAAATTATAATGACAATTTTCTTAGGTTGTAGAGATGCTCCCACATCATGTATTTAAGGTTGTATCATGAGGAGCATAGCAAAAAAAAAAGGGGGGGGGGGAGTATATTAGTGGCGATCTCTACCAATAATAGTGAAACAAAATAAAACAATAATAGCTTGAACAAGCACATAAAGACCCCCTAGGCGCTTGTAAAAGTCTTAGAAATAGTGAAAGGCGCCTCATGTCACCTAATCTTAAGAAGCCTAATAATATCCTAATAAGAAAAAACTTATGAAGTATTAAGTTTATCTCTCATGATGGAAATACAAGATTCCTCATTCATGCAATAGAGTCCAAGCTTGGAGAGGAAGGGATGCAGATGCTCTATTCACACTTTCCGTACATTTGAAATCCCTATCTCTAGCCTAATAGTAATTCACATTATGTGGCCATGGGCCCCAATGATGGAACAAATTCCCATCTAAGCTTGTATATATTAGTAGAGATAGCCTATGGTGGGTACCCACTTGAGTTGGGCAATCAAGAAAAGCTTCTAAAATACATACAAATTTTGATAATGTGAATGGGGTGAGTAACTATTTTCACTTGTGCGAAGCTTTCTTCTTCTCTTGATCTCTTACACTCTTGCTTGCTTGCTTGTGGTATGTATGCTTGTGTGAGTGCTTATAGTATGCATGCTTGTGTGAGTTCTTGTGGTGTGCTGAGTGTGCATGCTAGATAGCTTGGGTGAGAGAGTGATTGAGCTAGAGTGGAGTGGAGAGTGGTTCAAGCTTAACCATTGCCATTGGAAGGGTTGCCATGGAGGATTGAGAGTAGAGAAAGGGTTCAAAACGAGAGGGATTGACACTCCTCTTGGCCTCTTTTTCCTCTCATATTAGGACTTCCACGATCCAACATAAGTGGTTTCCCACTATCCTATGATTCCTTGCACAAGGGTAAGAAGGTTCTTTAACATGAACAAATGGTGCCGCTGGCAAGCAAGGACTAATCTTGGATGAGGAAAGGAAGTAGAACCATCATCTTCTAAAAAATCTTTTATTTTTCTCACTTAATCATGCCCGTGGATGTAAATACTTGATTAATGTTAGGGAGATGTGTTCTAGATTAGGTTTTTGAGTGGATTAGAGTGTAAATGTGTGATTTATGTGTATGTGAGTGAATTTGTGTGATTAGAGTAGGTTTTCTTACTAACAATAACCTTTTTTTGTTAATTTTCTCACTTAATCATGCCCTTGGATGAAAATCATTGGTTAATGTTCAGGAAATATGTTCTAGAATGGGATATTGAGTGGATTAAAGTGATAATGTGTGGTTTGTTTTTATATAAGTTGATTTGTGCGATTAGAGGAGGTTTTCTTACTAATCATAACCTTTTTTGTTGTTTTTTGTTGCTACTTTGATTCATTCTTTGCCTCAAGGGAGTGATGAAACAAAGAGCAAGCTCTCCTAAGTGCGAGTGAGGTAGATTATCTCCCCATTTGGTTGTTTTCTTCATTACCATTAGCATTAGCCTCCTTATGTTAATTAGATAATTAGTTAAACTTAGCTTAATCTAGCTAAGTAATCTCTATAGTTGTTGTTTTTAGAAGCATTGAGTAGGTAATCATTGCATTAAGGTGTTGCTATGCATCACTACTAAGAAAACTCAAAAAACATCTTGAAAACTATGAAAAACCTAAAAACATTTAAAAAATGTGTATTTTTTTTCTCAAGAAATTTTGGATCATCGACCACATTAGTGTCTCGATCATCACCAATGCCAATACTAAATCATCTAATTTCAGATCATGTAATTCAAAATCTAGATCATTGTTTAATTTAGATCATCAATCCAATGCTCAAATATTTTTTTTTGGATCGTTGTTGCAAGTTTGGGATTATTACAATTTCATAGCATCTATGATTTGGATCATTTATCCGAGATCAAGATCATTGATTGAAAAATTCTCAGATCCGAATTGTCTTGCTAATCCAAATGGACTTCTAAAAAGCAGTAAAACTAGAAACACAAAAAAAGGAGAGAACCTTTGCAAGTGCATCTGGCACTAGATCGGGTGCTTATTGCATTTGCAACAATCAAATCAAGTCATTTCTTAGTCCTATTCTAACCCGACCTTCAAATACAAGACTTTGTCTCGTGCTCCAATGCTAGGGAGTGTTAATGGACCATGCGTTGGAGTTGACCTCTCTGATTGAGCCAAACACCAACATGGAAGTAGACCAATGCTAGGGAATGTTACTGGACGATGTGTGGGAGTTGACCTCTCTAATTGAGCCAAACACCAACTCAGAAGAAGTAGACCAAAAGTTCTTCTTAATGGAAGAGAATAGGTCAATGCTGAGGGGTATAAACCTGTAGAGTTGCCACCATTAGCAGGAATGGAGTCTAGTGAGGAGTGCCAGGCATCCATTGGTGAATCATCTCAAGAAAGGTTGAAAGGGCTCAAGTAGCTCGCCAAACCGAGGGAGAAACATCTAGCTTCCATTCATATGAAAACCATTAGGCAAGAAACTATGCTTTTAGAAAAAACCAAATCGGCAATCCTAATCGAACCAGTAGTAATCCATTTAGGGGACACGGAAGCAGAAGAGTTGAAAGCCATGAATATAGAGCCTAAACAAGCATACATGTAACTCCTAGAGTACCGATATATGGATGCACAATGACCCATTTAGGCTTCGTACCTCCTAAGTGACCAAGAGAAGTATCTTTTGCAGCACTAGCCTATGGTTATGTAGGACCATCCTATACTCACATACCTCCCATAGCCACAATGGCTGTTAATCTAATACCTAGCAAAACTATGACTAAAACAAGGGCCCAAACTCATATAGCCCATGAAATGTGGACCACATTGATAGTCATACCCCACAAGGGGGATGAGAGAGGAAGTGGAATATAGCCATCCCATGATAAAACTAGCTCTCATAGCGAAGCTAATTTCTAAGTTTGACGGAATGTGATATCCCTATAGCCATTTGGTTGCCTTCAAGAAAGTCTACAATAATAGAAAGGGTGACCAATCCTAGAACAAAGACAGATGCTTTCATCTTGACCTTTGAAAGTAATTATTTGCTTTGATTTCAAATGCTTGAAGATTCACACAAGAAACAATGGAAGACTTAGAGCTAGCATTTACAATGGGGTTCTCTAAGGCAAGTGTCAAGCATAGCTTTGTATTATAATTATATCAATTAAAGCAACTTGAACATATCAAAACTCTGAGAAATGTCATCAACCATATCAAGAACTTGAATAGCATCATACAATGGAGAAACGAGCCAAACTAGGTTGATCTCTTTGTTCTTGGAAGGATTTAGAAGTAAGAAACTACATGATGCTTTATTTGCCAAGTGGCATCGAATGCTATTAGAATGTTGCTTGAATGCCATAGAATTTGATGGATAACTTTATGAGTATCCCATCTCCAAATAGCCTAAGTTTGGACCCATTGGCCAAAACTGAACCCAACATTAAAAGCCAAGATTCAAAGAAGGCTGAAGCCTAAGAGTGTGGAAGACATAGAAAATGGCCATGATTAAAGAACTCAAAAGAGTATTCAAAGAAAATCTAATGGGTATTTTGAGATTGAGGATGTTCCAGATTCCTTCACTCAAATTACCTTAGCAGAAGAACGAAAGTAGAAAATCTAGACAAGCCAATCCTAGTAGATAGAAAAATTGAAGAAAGCCTAAAAAGCATCACAATCGCATAGAGATTAGAGGCACTAAAAAACCAAGGATCCAAGGCATGATTTGGGTTATGTTAAAATTGAAAATATTTCAAAATCTCTGATTCAAACCACTCTATATGAGAAATGAGGGATGAAATGCAGACAGATCAATCTTGAATCCTGATGAATAGAACAAATGAACTCTTGGAAATGGCCAAGAAGGCCGTGGAAGGGAGATACAAGACAATACCTAAATATGACAAACCCCTTCCAAAGAAACTACAAGAATACCCCTATATGACCACATCCTAAGGGAATGGAGGATTCATGGGAGGCAACTTACGCTTTTTGGGGAATCAATGCTAGGAGAAAACATGAAAGGGAATGTGTCTGAATGGGTGTGGGTGTCACAACAATAAAAAAGAAACTCATTATAGACCATGCCTTCATAGATTGGCTTAGATGATGAGTATGTGACCATGCCTTCATAGATTGGCTTAGATTGGCTTAGATGATGAGTATGTGACCATGCCTTCATAGATTGGCTTAGATGATGAGTATGTGACCATGTGTTTTTGATAAGGCCAATGACTAATCCTCTCTGCCCCTATGACTATCACAATGGTTGAATACTAACAAGGAAACCAAAACCTTGGAATGAATTCTATCAAGATGATAAATTGATAACTATTATTTTGGGCTTAATTTGGTCATTTTTGGCCTATTTTATCATTTTTGGCTATTTTAACATATTTTTAGTAGTAAATAGCTTTTTTTAGTAGGTAAAAATGCTTATTTTTAGCATTAGTTTGCATTTCCCAAATGTGGGTTTCCATTAGGATATTTACACCTATTTTTGGGTGTACTACTCATTTTTATTGATTATTGTATTAGGTTCATAAGTGCATTCTCTTTCAAGAGCACCATCTGAGACTACCGATGATTTAAACTTGCATTGTTCACTTCAATTCCTCTTGCACCTCCCTCATAGGAGCATGCCAAGTGGGATGGAAAGGATGCATAGATACATGCATTATCATGGAAGAGGCACATTATCCTGCACGTAAGGTCGTGCGTAAGCCTAAACTTGTGAGCTAGAACTTGAACATGTGAGCCTGCAATGCAAGCATGAGCCTAGAGATGTGATTCTGGAGGCATAAACTTGGACATGTGAGTCTAGTTTTAAAAAATCCATAAAAAAACTTGTCTGTAATAATTCTCAAACTTGATTTAAAAACACCAAGAACCTTTGTTAGCGAGCTGGATCTGGACTAATTGTTATGGAAATGATAATACAATCAATTGCTGGATTTGGACTAATTGTTATGGAAATGATAATACAATCAATTGCAATGCATCAAACCAGACCTCCTCACACCCACTAAGCCTTTAGTCCTAGCAGCTACTAGCAGCAGCACCATCATCACACAACATAATGCTCTTGAGTTAAGAAGGTTAGACTCTATCAGATCTACCTTAAGTGAAGAGCTTTGGGAAGAAATAAGCCAACGAAACACAAATGTGAGTGGAGGAATAATAGAACACCTAGAAACAGGAGTTGCCTATATTATCCTCTGAACTTCAGATTCACCGTAGACTCTATGAACAACACCTTAAATAATATGAAGAAGGTGTTTAATTACCCTATCTTTAAGTATAGCTCCCTATCTAGAGATTGAACAAGACCTAGAACCTTAAGGGTCAGTCTCACAGGAAGCAGTCAAACCATGATGCTATATGTTTCAAACATTTAGTGTCTATCCTACACTGGGGTTTATCCCAAGCAGACCATGAGCAAAAAATAGCCCAACAACTGCAGTATGGTAAATAAGACATGTTTCTCTTGTCTAACCCCACTAGGGATAAATGTTCCACAATACACCCAACAATAAGCACACTTAGCACAAGAAGTAGGAGTCTCGCTCTCCATAGGGGCCTGCACCACAGAACCAAGTTCCAGTTCTTCTCTATTTGGACGAGGAATAAGGAACACGAGGAAGAGTAAAGAGGTAATATTAAGGACTACCTCCTAAAGGGAATTGCAAGGGCACTCACAAAAGGTGTCCTCAGCCTGCCCAAGCGAGCTTGCAACCTCAAAGCTAGACCATCGAAGGAGGACAAGTACCATTGGAACCGGCAACCCAACCCCATAGGGTAAGCAATCCCATACTCTAGAGCAGAGAATCTCACATAGCTACCTCCTTACATTTCACTTCCATGTGAATATGCCAAAGGCATACTTAGGACCCTCACTCTTGTAAAGTTTGGTCACCATTGAAGCACATTGGTTGCAATGTGCAAGCCAAAGGCCTAATTTTGAAGGGCTCTCTAAGGCCCACGACCAATTGAAAACTAGGCATCTAGCATGCACATTGCAACTAAATGTGCTCCAATGGTGACCAAACTTTGTGTATATGTGGATCCCACTCTCACTCTTCCAAATTTTGGTGACCACCATTAAACCACATTTGGTTTCAATGGGCCAAAGGCCCAATTTTAAGGGGGCTCTAAATGCCATGACACATTGAAAATAGGGTGTCTAGCATGCAAATTGCAACCAAATATGCTCCGATGGTGGTGACCAAACTTTGCAAGTGTGTATATGTAAACCCCACCCTCACTCTTGAAAAATTTGGTCACCATCAAAGCATGTTTAGTTGCAATGTGTGGGCCAAAGGCACAATTTTGCAAGAGGGCTCTCTAATGCCATGACACATTGAAAACCAAGCATCTGGCATACATATTACAAACAGCTCATCGTGGTTTGACACCAAGTAATGCATTTGGATGCTCAACTTGATTTTGTACATCTTTGTTTGTGGTGATAACTTAAGTGTGTCAAATTTCAATTAAATCTAGCATTTTCTTCAAATCTTTAGCAACAAGTGGTGTATCTAGGTGTGTCCAAGTATAGATTATACCTGTATGAACCATTATATTAAAAAAAACATGTTTTCATCGATAAAAGCATCGATATCCATGTCCATAAATGTCTGCGTCTATTGGTATAAACGTCGGTAAATGTCTGCATCCGTCGGTATCTGTGTGGGTATAGGAGTGGGTACAAGCGTCAAAATAAGAGTGGAAAGACTTTGTTTTTTTGGGATGGAGGTAGGTACGTGAATTTCGACAGGCATACCATCGTTCTTATAGACTACAGTTTAGATGTAGGTACCGACTCTTATAAAGACATATATACCGACATTTTTATGGACGTTTTCTTCGCAATGTTTTTTTTGACGTGAGTATAGACGCTCATGGGTTTTACAATGTAATGGTTTTATGTCAAAAAAAATGTCGATATTTTATTGTCCTGTAGTGATTTGTTATTGAAAAGGATCTACTAATAAAGTGGCAGATTACCTTGAGTAGACATAGACAAGTGAATCAACTTTATTTTAATGAGATTCTGTTTAACCTTTATGACCCTCTTAAAGACATATTAAGAGACATATTGTTTAATAGAATTTGGGATATAGTTCAAGCTCGTATGACCCCTATTAATGTTGATTTGAAAGAGTATTCTATTTGGAATGATTTTCTCTTTTAAAAAGAGAAGACTTGGTGTACTCAATATGATACTGCAAGGAGCTGCATTTTACTTAAGTGTTACAACACATACCCTCATATGGGGAATCCTTGGATATTGAGGATTAAGCACTTATTAGCAAAAATAGATTGCTTTGCCAAAGCTAACAGCTAATGTTAGATGACTCCAAACATCTCAATGTTTCTCTTTTGTGCTTGAGTTTTCATTGAATGTGATGGCTTGTTGTATTCGTTGGAAATATCTAAAAATAAATAGCAAATTATTTATATGGATTTTGTGATTAGATTAATGTGAGGGAATAATTCCATTTAGGTAATCATTGACCAAAATCATTAAGTTGACAATATTTCTTTCCACACCAAAGAGAAATTCTCACTTAAGAAACTTGCTCAATTATTTTGTTGAGAAGTTGTTTAGTCTTTATGTATTTCTAATTAAAAGTATCAGTAATCAAGATCCTAATTTCAATAGATAATTCTAGCATGTGTTCAAGAAAATGGATAATTCTAGAATGTGTTTAAGAAATTAGACATTAAGCTCAATATATGAGCTCTTTTGATCATCTTGAGTCTGAGCTGATGGACAAGTGAGTTTGTGAATCAGTCAATGAAGGATATGTTGCATGCATATGTCTCCATGAGGTAGTAAGATGGAAATATGAGCTTGTGAATCAGACAATAAAGGATATGTTGCATGCATATGTCAGCATGAGGTAGTGTGATTAGGAACTTTAAGATCTCCAAGGACCTTAAGGGTGTCATTTATAAGGCATACCTTTATGAGAACCTTATAAGTCCTATAAATACCTACAAATATTAGGATCTTATTAGGCCTATAAAGATATTGTAAACTAATGAGTGAGGATATATAATAATCTTATAAGGCATATAAGGTCATAAAAGATTATATAATGATCTATATGCATCTATAATAAGAACCTTATATGGCATATAAGTACCTATAGTTCCTTATTAATAATATTAAAAATATATGCATTACCACCCCTCTCTATGATTCCAAAGATGTATCGATACAAGATTCAATTTAAAACAAATGCATAGAGAAGTTTTTTGGAAGATAGGAAGTTAGAAAAATGGTTACTTAGATAAATCTTTCAATACCCAAAAGGTAAAGAGAAGCTTTAATAGCTTTATATATTAACAAATATTAACCTTTGTATATTTTGCAACTTCAAATTTCAATATGTTATGGTGGGAAATGCAACTCACACTGGATACTGTTAGTGCATTCAAATGTGGATGATCTTGAGATGCAAATATAATGCATATCAACTCTTCGAGTTTAAATATTAATAAAAGTCTTGAGATCAAAGGGTTTAAGTATCACTCTCACTCTTATGTTTTTGTTTTCATGCATGTGTGTGTGTGTGTGTGTGTGTGTGTGTGAGAGAGAGAGAGAGAGAGAGAGAGAGAGAGAGAGAGAGAGAGAGAGAGAGAGAGAGAGGTTATCCTACAATCATAAAATTATAATGAAACACCACATGGATCTAATAATTACCATTGGTTCATCACACGATGTCCTAGATTATGGATTTAAGATAGGAATTCCTTGAGGTAAAAGATTATAGCCATTTATATGGCTGTAATCTTTTATATGGTAGTGATGGGCCGACGTATTATGCTAATGATGGGCCGGGGCACTTTTCCCTCCTTTATAGGTTTTTTCCCCTAATCATGTATAAATAATCTTATGAGTCAATGAGTGTGTAAGTGCCTTGACATGTCATTTCACTTATACTTCACTCATTCTCATCAATCTACTTTGAGTGTTATGCTTCTTTGTATCTCAACTTAGCTAATTGCATTTGTGTGTGTGTTGCAACCTTTGTCTCCACTCCAACAATTGGTATGTCAGAGCAAGGTTTCTTGGCTTTTACCTCCATTGTTTGCTCATGTTATCACCTACTCAAGTTGATCTTCTCTGATTATCTTAGATTAAGCTATCCTCTTGGGTGGAGAAGGTATACCCTATTCTCTTAGATGGAGAAGGAATACCCTATTATGTGCTGGTAATAGAGTCAACAATGTTTTACAACTTTTAGACTAGATAGTATAGTTTTTTTTTGGTAGCATTTTTGCAACTTTTAGGCCCATTTGCATGTTGTAAGGTTTTTGCAAACATTCCCAATTAGAAATGTCTTTATTTTATTTTTGGTTTTCTACATGCAACAACATAAATTTGGTATACATACATCATGTTCATATGCCTTAAATTTTATCGGACCATCATGTTCATATGCCTTAAATTTTATTTGGTATACATACATCATGTTCATATGCCTTAAATTTTATCGGACCATCATTGTCGCTTCTTCATCGTCATCGATATTGTATCTTTGAGCTCATTAGCAATAGCTTCGTCAGCATCGACCATCATTGTCGAATTTTGGATCCTTGCCACAGTAACATTATCATCAACTTTTGCATCCTTGCTAATAACATTTTTACACTCTACAGTCTACTATTTTTTATACACTTTACAGTCACATGTACAAATTACTTCTAATATCCATTGAAAGGAGTTGTTAAGGTTGTGCTCTCACTACTATAAATGTTAAGGTTGTTCTCTCTCACGATACTACAAATGGTGGGATAATCACTTCTCTTAGAAATCTTATTTGTGCTAGGCATTAAAAAGAAATTGATATTAGTCTCTATCATTACTAGGGGGTAGGTCTAGTGGTCAGATTTGATGATGACAGGTGTTCATTTCACAACTGGAGTGATGGAGACATCATTGTTGTATCCAGTACTCTAAGCCATGGGATTTAGAGGTTAGACATATATGAGAGATTGTCACATAATTCTTGTTCAGTTACTACCACAGGTTCTATGATAAGTGATGGGAAGAGCAATGCATGGTGCCTTACACACCTCAACAAAACGGTGCAGCTCTGAGAGGAAGAACATTGCATGCTTAAAGGCAAGAATTTGCCTAATGTTTTTCTCATAGAGATGACACATTTATATGGTTAAAGGCCAATATTTGCCTCATGTTATTTTTGTTAAAGTAGTTATGTGTGCCACTTATATGCTAAATAGATGCCCCACCAAGGTAAAAGGCCCTTTGTGTGTGCCACTTATGTGCTAAACAAATGCCCCCACCAAGGTAGGAAGCCTTCTATGTAATGCCACTTATGTGTTAAATATATACCCCACAACAAGGTAGAAAGAAGCCATGTTTTTTTAATCTTGCTTATCCTCTTGTGCCTGTGCGCAACAACATAATAAGATGGATAATAATGCGGTAAAACATATTTTTATAGACTCTACCATCTGGCCACAAGGTGGATTTTGGTGAGAACAGAGATGTCTTTGTTGAGACTTTACTCAGCAAAATGTATGCTCACAGGATATCTTTGATACACTCCTACCGTTGTATAACTTTGGATAACCATATGTGGAGCAAATGAATTCTCAACGAGATGCTAAAAATCAACCCATAGTGGCTAAAAATTAACTTAAAATTTAGCCCATAGATCAACCTATTGTGATGAAGCAATTATGGATGAGAAAAGGATAGCCATTTAGGCATCCGATCATATGCCCAAATGATTAATGTTACAGGATAGCAAATTAGCTACTACTTTTCCTAACAGGACATATGTAGGTTCTCATCATGCATTTTATGCTCTCAATGCTCATATATATGTAATGAAGTGGAACACATGTTTCCTTTGAGGAAGAATAGCAAAATGATCATTGGATGCAGTCCATGTAGGATGAGTACGACTCAATCCTAAAAACTAACACTTAGTATTTAGCAGATTTTCCTTATGGTAAAAAGGACAATAGTACGAAGTGGGTTTATAAGCTTGTGGTAGCATACTACTACAAGAAGACAAGGCTTATTTTTAAGGGTTATGCTCAAGAGAAAGGCATAGATTATGTGAGAGCTTTGCCTCCACGTCTTGTATAACTATAATCAAGTGTATTATTACATTGGCCGTGCATCATGGATGGAATGTACATTAGTTACATATCAAGACTATCTTCTTGAATGGTGATTTGCATGGGCAGGTTTATGTATCTTAGCCTCATGGTTTTGATGAGAAGGGACATGAATCTAAGTATGCACGTTAAGAAAAGATTTGAGTCATGATCCATTGTATAAGAGTTGTCTACTTTCAAAGTTATAATTCCATAAATTACGACCCTTCTATAAGGTTGATGATGTATGTGTGTTTGTGTGTGTGCAAGGGCATGCTTCTCCACATAGTATGCTAATATGGGGACAAATGCCACTCCCTAATCCACTAAGGCTATCATGATAAACGATTAATGATTTGTCAAGGGTATGCTCCTCCATCTAGGATGCCACATGAAACATATGCATCCCCAAAATCCACCAAGCCTAGAGGCTTTTAAACCTCAAACTAAACTTGATAATCTTTGTATTAGTCTTCAAACCTCAAACTAAACCTAACTAATCTTTGTATTAGGCTTGGTAATACCCCTAGCGAATGTTATCACTGTAAAAGGAGATTTTCTATTTAAAAAGGAAGAATTTACACTTTTTATGCTTACATAAATCACCTTTGTTTCTTTGTAAGTCCATCTTGAGAAGTTCTACAATTACTATATTTTTATAAAAATTGTAAATAATTTACTAACTACTAAATTTATCATAAACACTTCTCTACCAATTTAAGATCAAATGTAAATTATATCTTTTAAAGTTCAACCATTATATACACTTATGTGTTTCCTAATTCCATACCATGGTTACGTTTAGTTGAACACTTAAAATGCCCATTGATATGTGGTGGACATTGAAATGGCTTTTTTAATATTATTTTAAGAAAATCATGTGGAATATATTTAATTTTTTCCATTAATCCAATTATGATCCCTTCTATAAGGACTACCTACTTATGAAATTATGATTTTCTATTACAAGTTATGATCCCTTTTATAAGGTTGATGAGGTGTCAAGGGTGTGCTCCTCCACATAGGAAGCCACATGGGACACATGCCACTCCATAATCCACCAAGCCTATCATGATGTAGAACCCAAGGGTTGATGATGTGTAAAGGGTGTGCTCCTCCACGTAGGAAGCCACATGAGACACATGGCACTCCATAATTCACCAAGCATATCATGATGTAGCACACCAAGGGTTGATGATGTGTAAGGGTATACTCATCCATGAAGGATACCACATGGTACATATGCCATCATATAGCCCACCAAGTCTAGTCTTCCAAACCTCACATTAAACCTAAGTTAGGGTTTGTATTAGGCTTGGTAATTCTCATAAGAAAATGTTATCTCCTTCGAAGGGGATTTCTACTTAGAAAGGAGAAAATTGGCACTTTTCCCAAGTTCAAATTTTGGAGGGGACCAAAGGAAGGGTACCCGTAGTTTGCAATCACCCAAGGTTAAATTCTAAAGGATTATGTTTTTGTATTGAAAAACATAGTAAAATTTGACAAGTGATGTTTTCTAAAGAAAGAAGGGGAGAACATTGAAAACCCTTTTTTTGGTGTCTTTCATTTTACAAGAGTAAGGCTTGTGAAAATGTGAAAGGGAAGTTGATCCTATGTGTAAAGACATTGCCCACTGAGTGCCAATGCCAAGCGAAAAGAAACCCCATCCATTGTGTAGACCATGCCCATGTAGAGAGAGCCCCACCCAAGGAGAGCCCAAATTTGATACATCATATATCATGGTTGCCTCACCATTGAGCTCTGCCTTCCATCGAAGCAAGCGGTTTACCCACACCTGTGAGTAGCCACACAAGACCGCATGTACACAGAAACACATTAGGTATCGTAACAACGTTTTATTTTTATAGTAGCAAAGCCCTCATTTAAAGGACTTTAACCAGTTGAATTTTTTTTTTGCAATAATAGTGTAACTTTTCAGAACATATGGCTAAAAGTGAAAAATGAAGAGGAAGCTTTGATGTTTACTGAAAAAAGGTTTCCCTAAAGTTGTATGTAAGATTAGTTTCTCCAAAGATTTTCACAACCATCATGCCTATTTATGGGTATTTTGGTCTTTAAATATACAGGTAAAATGCAAGATTTGAGGACTCCCATCATAAATTATAGACATCAATATAAAACTTGAAACAATAATGCATTCCCATCAAAATCAAGGGTGCATGCACCCATCAAAAAGTAACCTTGCTTTCATAGGCCTGACATTTTTTTTTGAATATTTACCCCCCTTGTTGTTGTAAGGGGATATGGGTGAGCGACAAGCTACACCACTCACACACAACCCTATGGTGTCAGGGCTCGAACCCACGACCTCTTAGTGAGGGTCAATCGTGATGAGCTGAGCCACTCAAGCAAGTGCCTGCTGACCCCAACTTGATTTTTGTTGGCCTACCTTGCCTGTTAAAAATTGTATTTTTTAATGCACATAAAACATCATTGTTTGGTGTATTTTTTGACGTTTACTTGAATTTTTTCTAGTGGCATCTTCTGCTCAAGGCTTGTTTCTACATTTCAAAAAACTCACAACTAGAGTTGAAACGAAAGCTAGATACGTTGTTAATGAAACTCTAAGAAGAAGCTTAAAGAGCTCTAGTAGTAGGTTTGAGCTTCGGTGACTTAAAAGGAGTGGTTGTTCCAACCTTGAAAAAGGTGCAACTTGATAAAATGAGAGCTTAGCTACTCTAACTCACAACCAAGTTGAAAACTTCAAAGTTCCAAAACCTTTGAAAAAAGGTGCAACCACATTCTCCCCATGTAAACCAAAACATGGTTGCAAGTTGACCTTTGGTTGCTTGGTGGAACATCAACTTCGAGGGTGTGGAAAAAGACCCTCATGAACCTTCACAATACCTAGCAACTTATATAATAACACAAAATCACAACTCTAAGCTAGTGTCCCACCTTGGGATTTTGTGTTCCTTAAATTTAAAAGTTAGAATGTCAAAAGCATTGCTGCACTAGTTTTACTTAATTAGTGTCTCTTAGTTCTCAAAATGATGAGAAAAAACCTATCCATTAAATGCAACTTTTCTCTTGACCACTTAAAGTATTATGGTGGATATTGAAATGGCCTTTTCATATTTTTAAAGAAACATGTGAAAGAAATTTCCCATTAAGCCAAGTAATGATCCCGTCTATAAGGACAACCCACTTGTGACGTTATAAGTTATGATCCCTTCTATAGGCTAGGGAGGTGTCAAGGGTGTGCTCCTCCACATAGGAAGCGACATGGGACACATACCACTCCATAATCCACCAAACCTATCATGATGTAGCACCCAAGGGTTGATCATGTGTAAAGGGTGTGCTCATCCACGAAGGATGCCACATGCAACACATGGCACTCCATAATCCACTAAGCCTTTCATGATGTAGCATTCAAGAGACGATGATGTGTAAAGGATGTGCTCATCATGAAGGATGCCACATGGGACATATGCCACCTTATAACCCACCAAGCCTAGCCTTCCAAACCTCAAACTAAACACAAGTTGGGCTTTGTGTTAGGCTTAGTAATTCTTGCAAGAAATAAAGGGGATTTCTACTCAAGAAGGACAAAGTTGGCACTTCCCATGCTCAAATTTTTGGAGGGGACCAAAGAAAGTGCTAGCTTGCAATCCCCCAAGGTTAAATTCTAAAGGATTATGTTTTTGTATCAAAAAATAAAGTAAAATTTGAGAAGTGACTATTTTTAAAGAAAAAAAGAGGTGAAAACCCTTTTTCTAGTGGTTTTTCACCCTTTTTCTAGTGGTTTTCATTTCACAAGAGTAGGACTTGTGAAATGTAAAGGGTAAGTTGATCTTATGTGTCAAGACACCAATCCATTGAGTGCAAATGCTAAGTGAAAATAAAATCGATCTTGTTTATTGTGTGTAGCACGAACACCCTACCCGCATAGAGAAAGCCCCCACACAAAGAGAGCTCTTGTTCACCCAAATTTGATACATCATATCATCGTTGCCTCCCACTAAGCTCCTTTCCCCAAAGTTTGGATAAATGCCAACTTAAGCAAGCAATTACACACCCCTATGAGCAACCGCACAAGACCAAGACCGCACGTACATAGAAACACCTCCATTATTGTAGCAATGTTTTAGTTTATGATGGCAAAGCCTAGCAAGGCTTACCCTTAACAAGGGGCAAAGCAACCACATGTACATGGCTAAGAGAGGGATATGACAAGGTTCAAGAAAAGACGAATTTACTTCATCGTGGCGCTTGATTAAGGTTTAAAAGATCCACCTCATCTTCAAAGGAGGACAAAAGCTTACTCCAATTTTTAAAAAATAGTAATCAAATGAAACTAAAAAGAAATATTGTTCAAAATTACCTTCTTCCTGTTCAACGACGGTGAGAAGGATTCATGTCAAGTTCACTAAAATACGTTTCATAAACACTACGATCCAACGGGAGAGGGAGCAATCCTCTTTGATGTTGTACTCATCTTTAAATAGTAGATAAAGAGTGTCAAAGAGCTCCTTTAAATGGATGTTTGTTGTAAGATGTCTTGAGAAGTGTTTTGTTTTAAATGATTGTATGCCTCAACTTAACGTTGGAGTCATTTAAAAGGAATTGCCCTAGTTGACAAAAAAAGGCAATAATGCCAATTCCATATCAACGCAGTTAGAATGGAGTTCAAGTGTCCCCAAGTTGTGGGTTCGAATTTCCGACAGATGGGTGATAACATGCATACTTTTTAATTTCAAGCCAAATTTTTTTAAAAGAAAAAATGCAATAACAATACAATTTTTTCAAAACAGTATAGATGTTTTCTTCAATTTTTCAGCATAGTAAAAAATGAAGAGGAACCATGTTTGTTTACTGAAAAATGTTTTTTGACAGCATCATGCGTAAGCATTTTAGTCACATATAATACTTCCAAAATTTTAAAATCCCGTCACAAATTGCAATAAAATGCAAACTTGCTATATTTCACCAAACCCGTCAATTTTGATGGCAAGGGTGCCAATCAAAAAATCAAGCCTGCCCGTGACCATTCAAGTGAACCTGTCCACCCTGCTTTTACATTAAAGCTGGAAACAGCAAAATTGCAAACAAGAATCCATGGGAAATTTGAACCGAATTTCACAGCTCAAAAATACCATGGAAAGCTGGGGCGCGGCGCCTCTCAAAAAGACGATGAAAACACAAACCTATCTAATTAAAAGCAACTTCTCTCTTGCGACCTTAAGCAGGCTTTCTTCCAACAGCAAACTCCACCACTTTCTCTGTTGCAGGCAAGACACAGACAAAGGAGGACGCCTTCATGGCCTTCAACCAGGAACGGAGGCGTGGAAATCTGTCATCAAAGGGGATCTTGAAGTCTCCGAGGGCTTCGAAGCCAGGAAACCAAGCCACAAGAGGACCCATGATGATGTCCACATAACCCACCGTGGCTCCCCCAAAGAAAGGGCCCTCCTTGCCCAGCACCTCCTCCAGGGTGGCCAGGCACTCCATAGCACTGTCTATCACCACCTTCTTCTGTTCCTCCCCCTTTGCACTCATGAGCCCAAACAGGCCTGGAACCAACTGCACAGAACAAACAAACACACAGAGGACACAAAATTGCACTCTTGAAAACCTTGCAGAGGCAGATCTCCACTCTCTCTCTCTCTCTCTGTGTCTATCTATCTCTCTCTGTGTCTCTCTCTCTCCCACACACACACACACACACACACACACACACTCTCTCTCTCTCTCTCACACACACACACACACACGCACACAGGTACCTTCTTGTCGACATAATCCGCCCAGAAGCGAGCCATAGCTCTCCCATACGGGTCTGCAGGCAACAGGTTCTTGCCCTCCGGGGAGGGCCATGCCTCATCCACATACTGCACTATGTTGGAGGATTCAAGGACCGTCTTGCCGTTGTGCACGAGGACGGGGATCTTCTTATACACGGGGTTCAACTCCAGCAGCAGCTTGCTCTTGTTACGCAAATCCTCTTCCACCCTCTCGTAGGCCACCCCCTTGAAGGCCAGCGCCAGCTCCGCCCTTAAAGCATACATGCTCACCCACCCGCACAGAAGCTGCACCGACTCAGTCGCCATGTCTCCACAAGGCAGCGTCTAGCACAGACAGCGGGCACAGAGCTCTCTTGTGTGCTTAATCGCGCAGCAGTTCGAGCGACGACAATGCACAGACAGCGGGCACAGAGCTCTCTTGTGTCTGCAGCAGTTCCAGCGTCCCCTTAAAGCTGAGCCCTTGTCCGGGCCTCGGGGCCCGAGGGGACCTTTCACAAGAATCACGAGGTCTGAACAAATTGAATGCTGTCACAACAAATAAACTTTTTCTTCTAAGCACTGAAAAAAAAAAAAAAGATCTTCAACCTCAACCAGTTTTTATTTGGAAAAAGGATAGCTTAATCCATTTCATAACTAAAATTGTGAAAATTTGTATCTTTAAATTCAAGGCTGGGCAAAATTACAACCTATTTCTCTCAATTACAAACGGTTGGGCAAAATTACAAGGCTGGTTTCTCTCAATTTGAGCCTTGAAAATTACACTAAAGGATGTTTTTTTTCTGACACTAGGCCCGTGGGCGTATTAGTTGAACTCTGCAGCATCACTCACTTCTCTCTGTCTCTCTCTCTCTCTTGGAAAGGATGTTTGTTTCTTTAATCACAACCCGAGAGGGACGGAGGGGGTGGCATTCCTTGGGGTAGATTTAATCATCTAATCTTGCATAAAGTTTTCCAATGCATTACCTCTTGTACTAGGGGAAGGGGGAAGACATTGACGGCCTTTACCTCTTGTACTGGGGAGGGAGGGCCTTTACACATCTTGCCCACCCCTTGAATTTCAAGGAAAAAGTGCACGTTTTCTCAATTTTTAGGGGAGATCTTGCCCGCCACATTTGTGGACACTTGCACATCCGAATTTTTCGAAAACCTCTGTGAATTCCAACACCATATGTGTGAAGCCCCTAACTCTCAAGAAAAACCTAAGAATTGGAAACTCATGTTTTTTGTTCACATAGGGTGGAAGGGCTAGAAAATGACTAAGAGTGTCGACCCAATACAGGTGTATGATAAGGATTCATCACTTAAGGCGGAGTGTTAGAAAATAAGTGGTAAAGGGTGCTTGAAAATGAGGGGGAGTATGTATCTTAGAGATGAAAGGTTACTAAGGGGGAGTATGCACCTTAGAGTTAACAGGTTACTAAGGTTGTAATAAATCACGTTGCTAAATGTTAGGAAGCAATGTGAACCTCAAAAGGCATGGTAGATTCCCACCAAGAAGAAGGCGGCTACTCCAAATGGGAATGTGAGGAGGGGTGTGTGATGAGTTGTCAGGACCTTTAAGACACTTGGAGAAGGAATTCTAATTTCTCAACACAAAAAATAGAGCATAACATATACTTGCACAAATTAGAAGCATAAACCAATAATAAACAAAATTTAAAGCATAAACCTTAATAAACAATGTGAGATAGAGAGTAGAGTAGAAGTCATCATCGTTCGCGACATAAGTGGGTTGAATCTCCCGTGGGATGAGTATGGCCCTTGTACCACTCACCCATATTTATATGTATTAGAAAAAACTTACTTTTCAAAAAGATAGCTTCCAAAAACAAAGCACAAGTGCTTTTTGACTTTATAAAAGTATAGCAAGTAATAATATAAAGTCTTGGGCCTACCAAAAGTATAAAATACTATTTGGTATGTACAAAGGTATAAGGCCTTAGCCTTACAAATGGATACCAAAATGAATTCACTCTTGTCTAGGTTGGCATAGAGTTTATTTTCTTTCAAAAGATTGAATACTATCTCTAGATGTTTCTTGTGCTCATCTTTATCTTTGCTAAAAACCAAGATGTCATCAAATAAAAAAACTACAAAAATTTGTTGCTTCAAGAATATCTAGTTCATCATGCGATCAAATGTAACCGATACATTAGTAAGTCCAAAAGGCAGTACTAAAAACTCATAAATGATCCATTTGCATGTGAAAAGTAGTCTTATAGACATCTTCTTCAACCATCCTAACCTGATGATAGCCTTACTTAATGTTAATCTTAGAAAATACTTTGGCTCCTCTCAACTTATCTAAGAGATCACCTACACATGGAATAGGATATATATTCTTAACGGTATTCTTATTTAAATCTCGATAGTCACTCTTCTTTTAGACGAGAGGAACTGGTGCTCCGTATGGTGAACTACTAGGCGTAATAAGTTTCCTATCAAGTAAGTCCTCAATATAAGACTGGATCTCTTTTTGCTTTAGAAAATTTACTCTATAAGGTAAAGAGAATATGGGGGAGAGGGAGAGGGAGAGGGAGAGCTTCAAACCCTAGCAAGCAAACACACACATACAAAGAGAGAGCAAGGCACAAGAGAGACATGGATAGCTAAATTTTCTTCTATCTTCTTCTTCTCTACTCAACCAACATAACATAAAGATAAGAGTACACACTATATGGGTTAGTACTCTATTATTGCAACATATAAAGGTTAGTCCATAATGTGAATCCGACTAAATGAGTTGGCGCTATAACTATGCTAGTCTCTAGTAATCCAAAATGGCTGTCATACAGCCTGTCATCCCACTGGCTGCATATCACCCATAATCTCACCAACCATATCAGTGGTGTAGGTGCAGAAGCTATTACCCAGGCAGGTCAGCAATTTCCACTGTAGCACTAGTTGAGCTCGATATCTCAACACTCCCCCTCGAGCTCAACTCCACACACTGCACTCAAAGTAAGCTCCTAAACTTATGGAGCTTCTATGTGTCCAATGCCTTCGTGAAGATGTCAGCCACCTGATCCTCTGTGCTGACATATACCAGATCTACATCTCCTACTAGAACCTTCTCTCTCACAAAGTGATAATGTACCTCAATGTACTTCGTTCTAGCATTATATATTGGGTTACTAGCCAACTATATGCTACTCATGTTGTCACAATATATGACAACTGCTCTATCCACGAGCTCTCCCATGTCACCAAGTAGCTTCTGAAACCAAGCTACCATAGCAGCACCCCTGTACTCTGCCCTCTGTACTCGACAAGGCAGCTGTTGGCTGCTTCTTATTGCTCCAACTGACAGCAGCACTCCCAAATGAGAACATAAAACCACTCGTAGATCTCCTGTCTGCAATTCTACACTTTGATCCCTTTATATAAAATAATAAAGTAAAGTAAGTAAACGACTCCATATTACTCCCCCTTTAAGGACACATAGCCACTAACGAGTCATCCATGATCAAAGTAATTGTTTAATGTTCACCTTTGTCAAGAGGATGGAAAACTTGGAAGAGAAAATTGGCTATTTGGTTCTTGTGCAGTAATATGTTTCACTTCAAAATCATAGCGGTCAAACCATAAAGACCACTTGATCAGTCTGGAATTACCAATTTCTTAAATGCTTTTGGAGGTTAAGTGTACTCAAAAGTTTTTTAGGTTTGTGTGGAGGATAAGCTTATTATATCCAATAGAATTATCTTGAAAGTTGAAAAAGATTTATTGGCAATAAGGATTTCTTTGTGTGGCAAGGAATAATTTTATTTTGTTGGGGGGGTCAAAACTCCATTGGCAAATGCAATATTGATTTTTATGTTTTTCTACCTCTTTGCCTAGTATGGCACCCAATGCAGTGAGACTAGCATTTGTATATACAACTAGAGATTACCCACAGGGTAAGGATAGTAATGGTAGATACTATGCGATGTGTTTGAGAGTATTGATTTCTTGTGTGTGACTATGTAGTCTCCTTCCTTAAGGAATTGGAGAAGATGAGATTTATCGTCTCATAGGTAGAACCTTGCTCAAGCTAAGAAAACCTCTTGACAAAATATTCATCCCATTGTTTGAGATTGGCCTCCATAGAATTTAGTGCTTTGAGACAATAATATACAACATCCAAATACAATTTTTCATTCATGTTGATGGAAGGCGTACTTGCCTTGGTGATCTAACTATAGCAATGCTTACATATCTCCCAATTTTCAGGGTATCAAATTTAAATAAATAAAAAGTTTAAAAAAATAAAAATATTAAAAAAATAAAATAGTAAAATAATGTTTTAAATATATTTAATTGTATAACTAATATTTATTATTAAGATATTTATATTGTAGCAATTACATCGACGGATTTTTTTGACGATAATTTTTCCATCAATGGAGTTTTTTGATGGAAATTTTTTTCGTCGATGAAATTTTTTGACATACTAAAATTTTCATCTAATAAAAGTGAAATTTTCATTCAATATGGACCAAAGCTCCTTTTTTAAAAAACAAAACTTTTGATGTCAAATTAAATGTGTATATCAAATTTAAAAAATAAAACAATACCTGAGAGAGTAGCGGAGTTGTCTACAATAGGAAAAGGCAGATGGCAATGCAAGGGAGGACCGAGAGAAGCGGCAACAACAAGGCACAAAGGGTGAATGAGGGGAAAGGGCACAAGAAGAGGAAGAAGGGAGGCGCGGGGGGAGCGCAAAAGGGTGAGTGGGAGAGGGAGAAGCGAGAGAGGTAAGGAAGAGAGGAGGACATAAGCGCAAGGGGCAAGAGATGTCCGAACAAAGATCACCTTCCTTTAGTCTATTTGAGGCAGTACTTTGGCGAAATTTCAAAGGATTCTAGGAGTTGAGGAAACTTGGTATTTCGCTTGTGATGAAAGAAGATTTTGTAGAGGCTTTATAGAAGATATTCCATTCTACATGAGAGAGGATAGATCAATGTTCCATTATTAAGGAAAAGTGATTACTTCTAAACAAGGAATCCAATCAGGCTTCAAGAGAGAGGATAGATCAATGCTCCACTCTGCATCAGAGAGGATAGATCAATGTTCCATTCTTGAGGAAAAGTGATTACTTTCCGATAAGGAATCTAATCAGGCTTCAAGAGAGTAGAATAATTTTCAATTTTCTAGGAAATGTCTTGGCCTTTTTTGTCGTGGAGCAGTGAACCATCCTCCTCTTTGAGCAAGCATTCCTATGACCACTGTTGATGAGAGGCAAGGGCAAGAACTGTTCAAATTATAGCCATCGTAGCTGTCAGTGCAAAAGTTCATAGTGGTGAAAGAATTGTGGAAGAAGAGTCACACCAAAAGCATGTGGCTATGAGTGTTTGTGTGTGTGTGTGTGTGTGTGTGTGTGTGTGTGTGTGTGTGAATCCATAGAATTTTATCTTTAATCCAATCTTTGAGGTTTTACTTGAGGTTTCATAGAGCTTATGGAGCCCTTCCCACATCGCCTTTTTGGTTGTGAGCTCAGAGATGTGGCATATGAGGTCCTCTAAAGGGCAATAATAGACTATGACTTCTTGTCATCATCCACATTTGCTTTCTCAACCAAGTTGAATTGTTGTGAACCTTTCACTAAGGTCCATACTTCCTTTGACATTAGTAGGCACTGAATCAAAACTTGTCAAGTATGAAAGCCTTTTCCATAGAACCTATCCACATAGATGGTTTCATTTTCCATGATTGGGAAGGTCTCACTAGTATATATGGCACATGACAATGTCTAGTCCCTTACAGAGGCATGGAATTTGAGTACAAGATCATCAAATTACACAAGGCATGTGAACACACCATATTTTAAAAAGAAGTAAGGAGGGGGGTTGCATGTTTGCTTAGCCCACACTATGTTGAGTAGAAGAATCAACTCCCAATTTTCAACCAAATCACCAAATAAGACATAGTTGGGTGCAACATATTCATGGAGATGAGAGATTTTGCATGGTGCTTTAGTATTTAGAGAAGTCTGGCAACCACAAGATGGGCGTATCTAGTAGGTAGGTGGAGGTAGCTTTTAATAGCTTCTGATAATTACAAGGATTTTCCATGGGATTGACATGGTACACCACATGTGTATGATTCTTAACATGTAGAACCACACAAATATGTCCTTTAAATTGATGGTACAATAGCCCATCATGGCATGTGGGATAACAAAACAGGTCTATACCATTGTCTCGATAGTGAGTTTTGGAGCGTTGGGTCCTTGGCTAGGATCCAAATACAATTGTGAGTTTTGGAGCGTCCACCTTGCCTCATGCTCTTGGAAGAAGAGCAACCTATGGAGTTGGTAAATAGTAGTGAATAACTTCACAAGCATATGGTAGCATGGATTGTGGTAATCCTTATGCTTTTGTGCCCACTTGATGATGTATTAGACAAAGTTTTATTCATTGCTAAACTTCATTTTCTTAAAGATGGGGAAGCTAAAATAGCTGTAGGCTAATGCACCTTAATGTGATCCATCTGCTTTGCTAGGGAAGTATATTGGGTGAGTATGGTAGGCTCTTCTTAGCATGAAATATACTTTGAAGGCCTTTTCATCCTTGAGTAGCAACTCTTTCCTCCATGGTGGTTGGTTCTTCTTGATTCTCTGTTAGATATCCGTAACGCCCGGGCGTTACCACGAGAGGGGACGGCCTCTGGCTCACCACCCAGCCATAGAGGAAGAATGAGGATTGCCCCTCATCCCCCAGGCTATATAGTGTGTGGCCTGCCGTCCACACTAGCCTGGCCACCCATGACTCCGCATGGGCGTCCTCTCCCACTGAACCCCGGATATGGCCATCCGGTCTGCCGTCAGTCATCACAGGCATTACAGCCTACGTGACATTACCCCCCCTTAAGAAGAGCTTTCGTCCTCGAAAACAAACTGGGGAAACCTTTTGGAAATTGCACTACGGCGTTCCCAGGTAGCTACCTCCTCATCCCTATCTGTCCATTTAACAAGTACCTCCTGGTACACTTTATGTCGGGTCTGTCTATCACGATACTATAGAATCCTTTCAGGTTCATGTGGTATCTTTGGTGGCTCTATCAAGTCCACCAAAATCTCTGGAGAAACTGCGTTCTCTAACCCGTGAACTGATTTCTTTAGTTTACTGACATGGAAGACAGGATGGACTTGAGAACTCTCCGGTAACTCAAGTTTATATGCTACGTCCCCAATCTTCTTAAGGATTTTAAAAGGACCACAATATCTCGGAGAAAGTTTATTACACTTTCCCGTTTTCATGGTTTCTGACTGCGCAGGAACCTTGAGGAATACAAAGCCACCTTCTGCAAAGGTCACCTTTCTTCGTCCTTTATCCGCATAAGTTTTAGTGCGATCCTGGGCGCTACGAATGCCTCACGTGCGGCTCTGAGCATATCATTCATATCTTCAAGGAAATCCTTGACAGATTGAATCTTCTCCTTTTCTAGGCCTACAGCCATCAGAGATCTCGACTGGAATCCATACATTAACATGAATGGTGTAAATCCAGTCGCTGAGTGTTTGGAGCTGTTATAGGCAAACTCCAATAAGGGCAAGTACTCTTCCCAATTAGATTGCTTCTTACTAACATAAGAACGCAACATATCCTCTAGAATTTGGTTAACTCTTTCAGTTTGATCATCAGACTCCGGATGATCTGCCATACTCATACTCAGAGTAGTATCCAACTTTTTGAAGATTTCCCTCCAAAAATGACTGTTGAACTTTCTATCTCTATCCGACACTATATTTGCGGGCAGGCCATATAGCTTGTAGAGATGTTCAATAAAGAGTTTTGCCAACTCTGGCGTTTTAACAGTTTTCTTCGTGGCAATAAACTTTGCCATTTTAGTTAACCTGTCCACTACCACCCACACCGAGTCATTCCCTCGACTCGTCTTGGGTAAACCAGTAATGAAATCCATGGAAATGCTTTCCCATTTCCCTTGAGGAATCTCCAGCAGATGGAGTAGTCCTCCAACCTTAATACGTTCATGTTTATTGACCTGGCACTTACTGCATTTCAGCACATAAGCCTGGACGTCCCTAAACAAACTAGGCCAATAAAATTGTCTTTTTACTAGTGCATAGGTCTTCTGTATCCCAGGATGACCCGCACTTGGACTATCATGACTTTCTTTAAGAATTTGGGCCTGAAAGTCACCAATAGTTGGTACACATATTCTACCCTTGTAGAGTAAGTACCCGTCGTCAATGGAGTAATTAGCATATTTCTCCCCCCGACGAAGTTTATCACTCCCCTTTGAAGCCGTGGCAATCAAAGGTGATGAAGGGCCTATGTCAGAACTCTCCGATTCCAAACTATACCCAGAAGACACGGCTAGTCTCTCCGGACTAACTCTTGCTTCCCTTCTCGTTGCACCTTCGGCCAGTCTCTCCGGACTAGCAATACGTGCCAACGAGGGAGGTGGTCACGTCTGTGAAGAAGTGCGTACGCGTATAGCGCGCCAGACCTCTGTAAAAAATGGATCGTGCTCACATAAACCACGTAGGGACTCCAAGAAATCATTCTTGAAGACTGTGAAACTAAGTTCATTTATCTATGGCATGCGACTAAGTGCATCTGCCACCACGTTATACTCACCTTTCTGGTAACGTATCTGAAGGTCAAACTCCTGTAGAATCTCCGCCCACCACCGAGCTTTTCTACCCTTCAGTTCATTTTGACTTGAAAGCCATTTCAGACTTTCATGGTCCGTCCGGACCTCAAAAGTGGCACCATATAAATAGTGTCTCCACTTTTTCAGTGCATGAACTATCGCTAGTAACTCTCGCTCGTAAGCCGAGTAGTTACGCTGCGCACGATCTAACTTTTTACTTTCAAATGCAATTGGGCGTCCCCTTTGCGTTAGTACAGCCCCAATGGCCTCATTACTAGCGTCTGTTTCCAAAACAAACGGCTCATTTGGATCGATAATTGTCAAAACAGGTGCAGCTGCTATACGGTCACCTTAAGCTTATCAAAGCTCTTCTGTTGGGCGTCCCCCCAACTAATGTTTTTAGTTTTTGACCGTAACTGGTCAGTCAACGGGACTGCGATCTTCGCGTAGTCCTTCACATACTGTCGGTAGAACCCCGACATGCCAAGAAAAATCTGCAGTTCCTCGAGATTCTTCGGCGCTGGCCATTTAAGAATAGCCTCTACTTTTTCTGGCTCCATCCGCGTACCATCGGCGGATATAATATGGCCAAGATAGTGAATTTCTGTTTCAAAAAATTCACATTTGCTTTTCTTCGCAAATAGTTTGTGCTCTCGCAACAACTCGAACACTAGACGCAAATGCTGTATGTGTTCTTTTTGTGTTTTACTGTACACAAGAATATCATCTAGGAAAACTACTACGAATTTTCCCAGATATGGACGTAAAATGCTATCCATTAGCGTCATAAACATCGCCGGAGCATTGGTTAGCCCAAATGGCATAACCAAAAACTCAAAATGCCCGAAACGGGTCCAAAATGCTGTCTTCGCAACATCTTCTGCTTTTATTCTAACCTTATGATACCCAGATCTCATGTCTATTTTTGTAAAGTATCTCGATCCATAGAGTTGATCAAACAACTCATCCATGCGTGGCATCGGATACTTGTTCTTAATCGTTATCTGATTAAGAGCCCTATAGTCTATGCACATCCGCATAGATCCGTCTTTCTTCTTTACCAAAAGAATAGGCGATGCCCACGGACTTGAACTAGGCCGAATAAAGCCTTTGTTCAAATATTCCGTTAATTGTTTTCCCACCTCCTGTGCCTCGGAGTGGCTTAATCTATAAGCAGGTTTGCTTATAGGTTTTGATCCTGGCATAACCGATGCCATGGTCTACTTCTCTTGATGGTGGTAAACCATCTGGTAAATCATCAGGAAAAACATCCTGAAATTCCTTTAATAAATTCGTTAAAGTATCTACGTACTTTTTCTTTAATGTCTCATTCACCTTGGATTTTTTCTTGTTTGAATCACATGCATGCCAAACAGGGTTTTCAAACAGTGGGTCTCGTCCAAGGTTATTTTGTTTTTCTTGTTTGTCTACGCAAACATCATTTATCGTTTCATCCTATGGAAACAGAATTCAAAAGAGGGTAACAAGCATATACCTCTGCTATCTGGTCTCTACGGACCGCTGTACATAGCTCCATGGAAGAAATAAGTGGTGTGGCAGGGACAGTACGGTCGCCCTGCAGGGTGATGACTCTACCTCCATGCTCAAAACATAGCGTATTATGTAAGTAATTCCGAGCTAGACTAGGGCCCAAGCCATACAGCCACTCCCTGCCTAGATATACGTCTGCTCTGGCTAAGTGCATGACCTGAAAGTCAAGCGGAGCCTCGTAGTCCTGCATAGATAATGGGACCCCCAATACTACGGTATTCCATACCGTTTTGTCATATCCGTTGGCTAGGCCAACAGTATACTCATGATCACTCCGGGTCTCAGTCAATTTCAACTTCTTGACTAACGAGTAGTTCAAGAAGTTGTGGCTAACTCCATCATCAATAAAAACTGTGACTCTACGGCCACCTATGGTGCCATACATGCGCACCATGTCATGCGGACCTACAGTAGACTGCCACATCGCTGGTGTCACTGAACAAGCGTGATGCTCATCACAATGACACACTGTCACCTCTCTGAACTCTGCGGAACTGAGAGGGAGTCTCTGCACTGTATGCAACTGCCTAGAAGATTTACCATCTTTTTTGGTCTCGTTGCCACTCGTGCTGGCTTTAGGCTTTGGACACTCAGCCTTCGTGTGCCCTACTTCATTGCAATTAAAGCAGCGATTTTCCTTACGCGCTTTAATATACTGTTCTTTCTTTTGGATTTCGGTGTCTCTTTTTTTTCTGGATGGTCGCGGTTTTTTAGACCAATGACCACCCTGTCCTTCCTGGTCCGTCCTATCCCCTTGTTTCTCACTGCGGAACCCTTTTCTTTTGAGGCCTGACCTCCTCTTTTCACTACCCTCGGCCCTGCTAGAACCACCACGTGCACTACGGCGCTTGATGTCATCGAATATCTGTGCATATTGAATTGCCTCTGCTAAGTCTTTAGGCTGTAGGGGTTCTACGTACTCAAGGTAATCATCTTTGAGGCCTCTCTTAAAGCCTCGCAATGTCTGGAATGCATCGATTCCCTTTAGCTTGAGTACTATCTCCCTGTAGTTTGAGATGTACTGAGTTAGGGATTTGTTCTCCATCGAGCACTTGTCCCATAACTCCCAGCTTCTCTCTGCCTCATTAACAGGCAAAAATTCTTTTCGAAACATTGTTTCAAATTCCGTCCAAGTGGCAGGGCGAGTTGTCAAACTCATCCACCACTTGTACGCTTTGCCGGTTAATGAGAGGCTAGCCTCTACGGGCTGTATACGGCTAGGCTGCTGTCGTAGTGCGTGCAAATCTGACCACTTCGCTAGAAACATATTGACTGAGTCCTTGTTTCTCTCCTTTTCCTCGCCACCAAAACTAGGCGGCTTTAAGTCTTTTAACAACGACGAAGCTGTCGCTACGGACGGCCCCGCAAGCGCATCGGCCTGTACTCCTGCAATTACTGGCGAGGCTACGCTCACCCGTGCCGCAGGAGCTCGGCTACCACGAGGAGTCGGAGTACTAGCCGAGGCGGTTGTCAGTGCATCTAACCGTGTGGAGATGCTCTGTAGCATCGTGACTAAATCAGTCTGGACTTTACCCATAGTGTTCAACTTGGCATTAAGATATTTAAACAGTCCACTAGAGAGCTCCGTCTCTGTCAGGACATCAGCAGGGTCCAATAGGTCATAGTCGTCGTCGTCATAATCCAAGAGGTCTTCCTCGGTCCCCTCGGCGACGTCAGTATTCATGTCCTCTGGCTCATCGGCCAGAAAGGGGTCATCAGCCAATGCGGCCGCTGCGGGCTCGCTGGGTCCTAAGACGGGGTCAATAGACGAGGAGGGCGCTGGCGGATCACGAGTGATCGATAAGCGCGCTCCGGACCGAACAACGGTCGGGCGTGTACGGCCTGACAATTCGGTCGGGGTCAAACCCGCGACCGAGGACAAGAGACTGGAAAAACCTAGAGAAGTAGAAGGCGGTGGGGACACACTACGCCTAGCAGACATTTTTAATTCTTGCAAAAAATAATGCGAGAACTCGGAAATTACTAAAAAAAACGCTAATAAAAATGAGCAGTGGTGGAGAGAGAATAATAGTCACCCCCCTTTACGGTCGCCTGTCGAATTGTTGTGCGTTGCGGGCCTCTACAAGGATGCTTCCGGATGCTCCGATCCACGAGAAAAATGCCTGCAACTCATAACAAGAATTTAAATGATCGAGAGGTGCCTTGCCGAGATTATTTTTTGCGGGAATTATTCTCCTCCCCAGCCGAGAGAGAGGGTTTCCTTGAATTTTTTGATTTTTAATTTCCAAGAAATGAATAATGAAAATATTTTTTTTTAAAAATAAATGTTTTTTTGGGTCTCTGGCCGTTGGTGGGTTGACTAGCGTTTGCTGGCCGTTGTGGCCCTTGGCCGCCGCCGCCGTTGGTGGCTGGCCACCCATGGCTGGCCTGGCTGGCTGGCCGCCGCCGCCGTTGGCTGGCTGGCCTCCACCGGCTAGCCTGGCTGGCCGTGGCACTGGCCGCCTCCTCCTCCCCGCAAGGCTGCACAACCTTACAAATTACACCCCTTCAGAAGCCATAGACTTCATGTAGCCATGGATATAGCGCTCTCTACAAGCACACAAGCTTCCGCCATAGCCATCTCGCTGAACCTTAAGATTGGAAATGGATTTCCCATTCAATTCAAAATTTCTATGCGCCGTAATGCGTGGTCATTCGGCTTAGCTTATCGATTCAAAAGGATTCTGCCGGAGCTGCGGAGGAAGCAGGAAAGGAAGAAAACTAGAGGGAGCTTTGGAGGCTACGAAAGCGCGCGAACTGAGAACGGGGGCTAATTAAGATTTCTCTCTTCGCTCTCTCACGCGCACACAAGGCACCGACTAATGCAGGGAAATCTTAGAAGAAGATTACAGCTCAATTGCTAGCAAAGCTTTGAAACGCCATAGCCACGGCGCATCGAAAGCAGACAAAGAAAGCTTGAGAGGTGCGAGCTGAGAAGTAGATTAGAACAGTGGTCTTCGCTGATCTATGCCTTCGTTTTTTGCAAGGCAAGCCCCCCACGAAGAGTTTCAGCTACGTGTTTTCCAGGCTTGCACACCTTCACACACAGCGTGTTTCCCAGGCTTGCGCCCCCCCTTCCACACAAATTGAACCATTTGTTCGCAGCCATTTAACGCAGAAAACAAAAAAAACAAACAAAAATTTGCTTACCTGCGATGCTGCTTCCTGTGTGTGCCGGGGAGAGAGAGTGAGAGAGAGAGAGAAAGAGTTCTTCCCTTCAAAAAATCTTGGCCCCCCTCCCTCCACACATTCCCTTGTGGAGATAAGGGTGAGAAGATTGTGGATGAAAACCATCGAGTGGGCTCCGGTCCCCCGTTCGCGCGCGGACTCTCACGATCCCCTCGAACCACGCTCTGATACCAGTGTTAGATATCCGTAACGCCGCTACGGGCGTTACCACGAGAGGGGACGGCCTCTGGCTCACCACCCAGCCATAGAGGAAGAATGAGGATTGCCCCTCATCCCCCAGGCTATATAGTGTGTGGCCTACCGTCCACACTAGCCTAGCCGCCCATGACTCCGCATGGGCGTCCTCTCCCACCGAACCCCGGATATGGCCATCCGGTCTGCCGTCGGTCACAGGCATTACAGTCTACGTGACATTACCCCCCCTTAAGAAGAGTTTTCGTCCTCGAAAACAAACTGGGGAAACCTTTTGGAAATTGCACTACGGCGTTCCCAGGTAGCTACCTCCTCATCCCTATCTGTCCATTTACGTGACATTCTCTCCTCCATTTTTTTCGGTGGTGTTGTCCAAGATCTTGGAGCTATACTTGCCTCATTGGGTCAATGGCAAGGACTTTGCTCATTGTTTGAGGTCCTTTGGTCTCTCAAAAGCATATTGATGGCATCCATGCACATAATGATCATGTGTGTAACTTGGCATGAAGGGGTAAAGCTTTGGGTTCTTTTGTAGCCCAAAATACACCATTGATAGGTTTTTTAGAAGAGGGTATACAACGTGTTGTGAAAGCGGCAAGGGGGAGGTACTCAAAATTGAGGCACACCTTAGTCACCTTTGGGTGCCTCTTCTTTAATATATAGAACTTCATGATGTTCAAACACCCATATTTTACATCAGATAGCTCCTTAATTGATGCCTACAAGTGCTTCCAAGGTGGACAAGCCCATATATCTATAATTTTTTGATCGATAGTCATGCACACATAGTTGTGTCTTTCTACCTAGTACTAGTACTAATAGAGTAGGATGAGCTTTTCTTTGATGGTTGTGATGACATTCTCTAGCCACGTTACCACAAGGCTAAAGACCCTCAAAAGGGGTTGTAAATTGTGGAGTTCTTCACCTTTACATAGTAGTAACACTAGTGGCATAGGCAATAGACCTCATTGGCTGTATAATACCGGGAGGATTGGATTTGGTGGGGATATCTATAAAAATTTTCATAGCCAATGGTGTGAGGGATGATTCTTTAAGAACAGTGACTTTGCAAAGCATGTGTACCTAGTAAACTAAGTTAAGTACAATAGGCTATAATCTAAGGCAAAATATGGATCACAATATGACTAATGTATATTTGATGTGGCACCAAGGTCATGAAGGATTCAAGAAAGGAAGAGGGGATTGGCCCATGTGCATTGAATTTATAGGCATTTTGCATACATTTGAGCGGGATTATTTTGTCGTATTGCCATCTGTAGGGATGAGATCATGTTAAAAAATGCCCCTATAGGTGGCTTGGTCTCACCCCTACATTTGTCAAAAAGACAAATATGTGTAGCTGAAATGTATCCTTGTCCATTTATAGGAATATGATGAAAGTTAGCAAAATTTAGTCTGGATTTTCCTATAGGGGTTGGGAGTGAGAGGGTTTTGTACAAGGGTAGGGAGATAAAAAATAGTGTTATTTAGGTAATTCTACCATTGATCATAATCGTCCATGGCAAGGGTTTAGCATAAACTCACTAACTCTTTCTGGGAGGATTTAGCCTTGGGTGCTTTGAGCTACACTTGTTTTCAGCATGGCTTTGGCTTTCTCTTTCCAACTCTTCCTCCATACTGCACATGGTGTTTGCCCAATGCTTTTTAGTTGCCTCAAGGATCGTGGCTAACTCTTTGGCCATTGTATAGGGGTGCTACAGGTTATTAGATCCTTTTTCTCTTGGAGGGTAGTGAGGCACGTGGCAACAAGCAAGCTCCGGCCTTAGCTTCTGCAAGATGGGGATAGAGTGCTTTCATCATCCACCATGTCTTTGTCAACATCTCTTCTTGGTTCATCCTTAGGTTCCTTTTCAGTATCCTTCTCCTTCTCCTTACATGTATCTTGCATGGGCATGTGGAAATACAAGAAGGGGCTACAACCATGCTGGTGTTGCGATGGCGGGAGGATGGCGGCAACCCTACACAGAGATACGAGAGGAGAGAGTCACGATGTTGTTGATGAATCGTTATGTTTATTAATGAGAGAATACATTTATTTATAGTTATTGAGTTGTGCCTCTTCGTGTGTCCGTTCTCAATGGACCTTCACACTCGTAGAACGACACAAGCATTAATCCCAACACTCCCCCTTAATGTGAAATGTCTGCATTGGGGTATGTGTGAGGAACTATGAGTGTTTGCTTCATGAAAGTGATACTTAAAATGATGAGAAGAGTGACGTAATAGATGTCGTATGTATTGTTGAAGTTGATCTTCTTCTTGACAACCATAAGACACATGTTCCAATTTGATGTTGAAACATTGGACTTGATGGTAACTGCAAAACGTGCACGTTCCAATATGATGTCGAAACACAAGTTCTTCCACGCTCAGACTTGCCATCCATGTTCTCCCCCTTAAGTTGAGTGGTGGAATTCCAAGTATTGCATTGGTACATGCCAAAAAATAGAGTGTGTATGAGTAGGTAGGATCAATTAATATCAAATGAGATGGGATGTTATTTACAAATGTATATGTACAATTAAGTTGTAATGTCATCGCTCTCAGAGGCTGATTTGTTTCAGCTTGTCGAAGATAATTGATTTTTTTTAAAATTAAATTTGTGGGTTATGTTCGACTTTGATTTGGTTAGTATTATTATGTTCTTGATTCTTTTGTGGTCATTGATTTCACGTGGGTGGTTAATTTTTTTTCACCCTTGTCATTCTAATGGAGATTGTGGGGATGGTCCTTGTTATTATTCGTATATGTTTTTTTTTAAAATATGGTTCATCATGCCTCATTGGGCTTTACGGTGGTATTTGTCATCACCAATTTGTGTTTTTGTTAGTTGTTTTGTTTTTAATTTAATTTGGAAAAAAATAATTATATTTTGTGTAACATTGTGTGCGCATGCAAATAGCCCGAAAGTGTAGGCATGTTTGCGCTCATGAATAGCCTGAATGTTTAGGCATGTTCATGACGTGAATGCATTACTAAAGAAAATATTGTTTTGTTGTGCATGCCTGTGCCTAATTGAAATTTGTGTTACTAGTGTGTAGTGGTAATGCATGTGAATGGGTATTAGAGGTGAAAAGCATAAAAGTGTATTGTGCATGGTTGTGGTCACTCATCGACATAAACTCTGGGTGTGTGTGTGATCAACATTAGTGGTGAAACATGTGAATGGATGTGATATAATAATGTGTGTGAACGGGTACACACATGTGAATGGATGTGATATAATGTGTGTGAACGGGTACACAGAAATTGATGTTAGAGGCGAATGGTGGTAAAGCATGTGAATGACTATTAGTAGAGTGAAATTTATACTTTTAGTGTAATATAGGAGAATGGGTGTGAATGAGGATGGCGATTATTAATGTGTAGAGGGGAGTTGTGTGAACAAACTTTGATGGTGTTGAAAACAAGGCTTATAGGCACATGAACATGATGGAGCGGTGAGCATGTTAACGGTTCTATAACAACGGCGTTGCCTGCGATAGCCACTGCAGAATTAGAGACTAGCAGGGTTGATGTGGTCGACGGGAGGACGAAGGAGATGTTCTTCACAGAAGCGGCCAACTTGCCTCCCGTTTGGCATATTATATACTTGTCCTGCTGGCGGCGGACAAGATTTTGAAGCCAAGAGGCCAACAGTGTCCCGCGGGCTCCACGATGGCCGGGTACTCGATCGAGTTCAAGCTTCGCAAAAGCTGGTGCTGAACTTGGTTGCGAACGTTGAAGGCACAGGCCGAGATACGCGCATGGGTTTCTTCCTTATCGGTGTCCATTTTATGGGTCGACGTCATCTTCTTTATGTTCTCCATCATCATACTCATTGCGGCCATGTGCAGCATGATGACTAGGCGATGACGAGGCAAGAAGGTTCGGCAGAGTGGTTGATAGGGGGCTCGTGTAGTATGATGTGGAGGTCAACGTCGGCGGCAGCGGCTTCTTCTTAGGGAAAGGTGACTTATTGAACAAGTGTTGTGTTGGTGCGGTCAACGGAGCAGCATGGATTTCGCAGGCCCACACAGGTGCACCAAGAGGAGGCGATGATACCATGTGGAAATACAAGGAGGGGCTACAGCCATGCTGGTGTTGCCATGGCAGTAGCCTTGCACAGAGATACGGGAGGAGAGAGTCGCGTTGTTTTGTAGATAAATTGCTATGTTATTAATGAGAGAATACATTTATTTATAGTTATTGAGTTGTGCCTCTTTGTGTGTCCTTTCTCAATGGATCTTCACACTAGTAGAAGCGGTCCACATGATCATTAATCCCAATAGGACACTTCCTTGATGGGAAGTGGTATCTTTGTTGTGGTTTCTCTAGTAAAGGTGCCAATCACATCCACGTCTATTGTCTTAAGAGTATCTGGGGCCTTGGAGCTGGTTGCTTATGCCACCAACACTAACCTCTTTGAGAGCACCTTGTGCCTCCCAAGTCATTTTCATCATCTCAGGGTCGTGGAAATATGTGACCTTGAACAATGTGCTATGTGTTTGACAAGCTTATGGGGGTAGATACCATTACAAAATGAATGAGTCACCCAAGTGGGGCATCCCAAGGTTTTTGGATCCATGTACATGACAAGCGTGAGCTGTGTTAGTGCATATTTTTCCCTTTTCTCTTTTTTTTGGGTTTATTTTTTTGGGTACTTTATTTTGTATAATGATCTTAGATTTATACAATATGGTACACTCGTAGGTTTGTCATTGGGCATGTTCTCACCACCATCGGGTAATTGATGCTCTCTCATCGTCACAAAAAAAGAGTTTGACGCAGCTCTTCGGTCGAGATTGAAGGAAGCTTGATATGCTGCAGCTCCTAAATTACTTGTCATACATTTGCGATGGTGGCAATGTGGTTGATGACGCTATTGATGAATCCATGATTCACAAGTAGGCGGTGTCTAGTGTTGAGGGAGTCATTTTGGATGGTATTGTTGAGGCTAAAGGATTGGCTAATCTCGTGACTATGTGATGTGACACACCATGTGTTAGCAGGGATCTATAGCTAGAAAGAGGCATCGCGGTTGGCATTGAATTAGCGTCGTCGGATCTAAACTGAAATAGGGGTGAACTAGGGATAGAGTGAACTAAGGGTGAACTACGATGAAAGTTATTTGCCAACAAAAAAGTGAACTAGGGATTGCACAAACTTTTAGGAAGATTGCAAGAGAATAATTAATTTGAGAGGAGATGTTTTAGAGGAGCCTTAAAGTTTGTAACTAACATAGGGTCTTTATCAAAGGTTTGGGACATGTCTATTTTTTACACAATCAAGAGACACTAAGGTATGCACTCGATCCCATGATAAGTATTATAGTAAAATTAGGGTAAACTACGTGACTAAACTATGGGTAAACTAAGAGTGAACTAAGTGATTTCTGGTAATCCTTGAATATTAAGTAAACTAAGGGGGTGATCTAAGAGTGAACTAGGAGGTACCTGGCTATAAAGTAGGGGTAGACACTTAGTAATCTGGGATTCCATAATCCTTCAATATTCCCATACTCCTATTAAGGTCCTTTTTTATCATATAGGTAGATTTATTCTTAGGTACATTTTAGAAAGGTTTTTTGTATTCATGTTCTTGCCTTGCTTTCTCATCACCTCTAGTAATGTTCCTCTTGTTTGATGTTTTTTTTAATAGAAGGGATGGAGTGCTTTTTCGTGTGGTCAAAGGTTCATTTAGATGATGGTTTGAGTGTTGAAATATAAAAGTGAATGGGTGTGTGCAGGAACAAGCCCTTAGCTAGAGATTGTAAAAGGGAGTCCATAATTGAGTGGGTAGTAGTGAAAAGGTGAGAAGAATCTACTGGATGAGAGAATCAAGGGTAGCATGAGTGAATATAGGGGTGTGGAAAGATTCTAGGAAAAGGTGCCCCCAGATGTAGCGGAGGTGGCACAAATCAAGGAGAAATCAGTGGGGGGAGTAGGTGCTTGGCACCCTATGGATGTAAAATCTATAAATTGAGGTATTGGCCTAATGAGAATTTGCTGGTTTTTGAGTATCCATGCCTACATTATGCTATTAGATTAATTGTGCAGCACTAATCTTGCTTTAACCACTTTCTAATTGCTTGTTAATCATGTTGATTCTTGCATTTAGTCTACCATAGCCCATCACGTTCTTGCAAATTCAACTTGGTATCAAAGCCTAGCTTAGCATTCAACTATTGTTTTAAGCCTAATCACCTTCTTAATTACTAATTAGGTGCTAATATCCTTATAAGCCATTTTTTCACTTTCTGCAGTCCCCACACTCGGTGGAGCTTAGATCTCTCCTTCCACACAGCTCCACTGCCTACAAAATTCACACACCCTCTTGCCAACACCCTGGCACCTAGGCGTGGCACCTCAAAAGCTCAAACCGTGACGGATGCAACCGAGAAGAGTCGATTTGCTGGAGCCATTTTTTCTGAGAAAAATCATAAAATCACTATCACGCCTTTAAATTGGAAGCATTGGCCCTAGGGGTTTTTGGGTGTGCTGAACACGCTGGTGGCCTCAGAATTTTGAAATTCATCAAGGAGAAACTACATCAAGCTTTGGATCAAATCTATAGTAAAACAGAGATTAAGCATTCATTATTTGGTCAAATCTTATTTTTTGGGCTGGATGCTCTACTAAACTAACTGCTATTGATGCCCTTAAAAGGATTTGAGCTCATATTAACTCTAAGGCACCAGATCTTGCCTCCTCGTACACTCTATTCTTTGCACACAAAATAGAAGATTAATCTTACTAATTAATTAGTACTAATCACTGAAGTTTGGTGCAATTGATGGTTCAAACTTACCATTAGGTATCTGATATAGACCTTTATCACTTCATATTACAATTTGAAGTTGGTTTGATGTCCCAACCATCCAGTACAAAACCAACTATCATTGACATTATGCAACTATCATTGACATTATGCAACCATCCAGTACAAAACCAACTATCATTGACATTATGCAACTTTTGGTGTATTCATGCTTGTAAACTTGTTGTAATCATCATTAAACACCAAATTGGAGTTGTAAAAGTGTAGACACTACCCTTGAATCTTGAGTTAGATCAAGAGGTAAGAACCCCTTCACATTATTAGCATTGCACAAGAAGTAGCTAAATTAAACGAGAGCAATTCCATACATGGCAAGCAAAAAACATGTATTTGCTCATGAGGAAGAATCTATGGGGGCTAGTTGAGGGAAGAGATGAATGTCCAGAGGAGCATGGGAAGGATGAGTGGAAGAGCAGAAATGAGAAAGCATTAGGACTCATTGCACTTAGCTTAAATGATGAAATCATTCACCACATTGCGAGGATACAACAAGCTAAAGATGCATGGGATGAACTTAACAAATTATTTGGATCTCAGGCAAAGAATTCAAAGATAAATCTACTAATGCAACTTGACATGAAGGAAAGTAAACCTCTAGCCACACACTTGAACAAATACAAAAGCATCAAACAACAACTTACAGCCATTGGGAAGAAAGTAGAAGATGACAAGGCACTAGCATTGCTTCTAAAGAGTGTGGACAAGGGAGAGTATGAGAACATTGTGGCAACCTTAAATAATGTACCAGATTTAAAGTTGCATGAGATAGAAGGAGCTCTACTAGAGCAAGAGAACAAGGTCAAAGAGAAGAAATGATTGGACCCAACAACTGGAGAGGAGAAAGCATTCTACACCCAAGGAGAACGAGGATGAGGAAGAGGTAGGAGGGGAGGAGGAAGGATCTTCACTTGCCACAACTGTGGGAAGCCAAGACACATGGCTAGAGACTACTACAGCAAACCAAATGAAGAAGGATCGGCATCGGCAAACTTCATGGAGACTCCTAAGGTAGAGGAGTCAGAACATCTTTTCTGAGAGAGAAAGAGAGAGAAACCCCACAACCCAATGTAACCTGCTCTAATAGAGTAAAATAACCTTAGAGCCACCGATGATGTAGGCCATGTGGTAGATGTATGTGTGAGCACTTTAGTCAAAGTTACGGGCACTTGTAGTAGCCTTGGACAAATAGAGAGAGAGTGTCAAGGACTATAAGCTAGGGACTTGAGGCACTGGTCGTCACGAGCTACCAAGTAAGAGGGAAACTTGGTATAGGGTCCAGGTGTACTAAGAAGTATTCAATTGAGGGGAGGTGTTGAAATATGCAAGTGAATGGATGTGTGCAGGAACAAGCCCTTAGCTAGAGATTGTAAAAGGGAGTCCGTAATAATTGAGTGGGTAGCAAGTGAAAAGGTGAGAAGAATCTACTGGATGAGAGAATCAAGGGTAGCATGAGTGAATATAGGGCTGTCACTACAAGAGAATCATTGTTTTTCAACGCTTAGTTTCCATGCCTGGTCGCGTCGTTGATATGTGCGTCAAAATAGACGTCGAAATATACGTGGAAAAAGGCATGGAAATATCCATCGAAATACACGTGGAAACAGGCGTTGAAATAACAGTCAAAATTTTAAAAAAAATTGACTATATATATAATATTTGCTAGTTCCCATCCCGGGGTGTGTTTTAGGCTTCTCTTTCTACCTCTTTGCAAGCATATGTGTCTATGAGAGAGAGAGAGAGAGAGAGAGAGAGAGAGAGAGAGAGAGAGAGAGGGGCCGAGGGAGAGAGGAGGATATAACTTCCATCACGGTCTTTGAAGGAGAAAAAATGCTAGCTCCTCCTCCTCATCACTAAGGTGCAATTAAGAAAGTGCTCTGTTTTACAATGAAATTAAAGTTCATCATCAACTTGCTCGTCCTCAACGAGATCCATGGCTCCAAATAAATCTATTTCTAGAAATACTCGATCATTGTTGTCAATTGGTGGAACTGGTTGTCTTGTAGTAGTAGAAGATAATTCATCCATGTCGTCATCCTCTTCTAGCTCTAGCATGAGAGCTGTCGATGCATCATGATCATACTCAGCCTGAATCTCTTCTTCTTCTGGATTATCTCTAGTGTCTGTTTCTTGTTCAAGATGTATTTGCTCAATGAGTACACCTTCATCCGATCCTAATCCCGTGTGAGTCTCACCTACTTCCTCAACTATACTAGTGGTGTATTCTCAACCATCACATGATCTGGAGGGGAGTTCCTCAGCATCTGGCAAACAGTCAACTGCTATTTTCACCTCTTCAAATATTTGTTTTCCACGTGGATTTATTTGGATCACAAAAAACAACCACTTATGATCTGTCGGGTCTTCCACAAAGATGACTTGCTCACAGTGCTCTGGTAGCACAAATGTGTCCCTTTGGTCAGTCCATATCTTTGTGCGGTCTACTTGAAGAAATCCACACTTGTCTTTGCGTACAGCTACTTACGCCCCTTGAGTTACCAACTTGAACCATTTCACATCAAAAATGAACATATCAAACTTTCTGAATCCAAGCTTGATGATATCTTGGATTGTTCCATAATAATCTAGCATGCCTACTTCAGTATTGCCATCACTTGCACTTGAACGACTTTCTTGCATGAAATTAGTCTTCACACCACAATCAAATGTTGTTCTCTTTTTATCTATTCCTTCTACTTGAAAACGACGTCCGCGTGACTAAATTGCCCCAAACTTACGATACTGCAAGCACAATAAATAAGTACTTTGTTGTATAAATTCACAAAAGCACAACATAAAAGACAATGCGTAGATATCTCTAACTCACATACATGGAAATCACAACCATATGCAAGCTCCTCCTCCTCACTCATCACTTATTGATTCACCATTGCGTTTAGCTTGTAGTATGGTTTGCTTGAGCCATTTATTAGAAGGAAAGTCTGGAAGAAGTGCAAGTTCTATTGGGTATGGTAGTGTGCGGGTTGTTCGACTCCTAAAACAAGCTTGGTCCCTTTCAGCCTTCACCAAGTTATATCTCTCGATCCATTTCTCCATAGCATGTGAGTTTAAGATGCAAAATTTATTGATCTTCTCACGCAATGCTACATCCATTGTTCTCACAAGGCCTTTCCCTTGTGGCTCTTCCCCAACTAGTCGATCATCTTCTTCTTGTGTCCATAATCTTGGCATATCGGGATCATACATACTGAGAAATTCAATTATATATACAAGTGATTCTTGAACAAGCCATCCCGCTACCATACTACCTTCAAGACGAAGGGCCCCAATCAAACAAGTGCCAAGGGAAACAACACAGCAGTGGCCTAGTGATAGAAGGGCCCCAATCAGTCAGGTAAACCCTGCAATCAGTGATGACAAAGGGAAAAAGGTGATCCTAGATAACATCAAACCAGTAAATGCCACCATGCAAAGCCAAGGAAATACCTGGTCGAACATGCAGGGTCTAGGCGTGCTGGGCAGTAAACCAAGAAATGCAACAGGACAGAGTCAAGATGGGCAGAAACAGAAGTTGTCGTGGGATGATATGACGCCAGATTGGTATTGGTATAGTGCCAAGCAAGTAGAACGGGACATGAGGCATGGAGCCCAAGCACACCTATGCATCATGCGGGTGGACATTGACGAGGGTAGAAGCCAAGTGGTGATTGGGGATCCAGAGATTGAAGGGGTCCTTAATAGGTGAACTCATGCAACAAGGGTTGATCAGACCAAGCAAATCTCCATATGGGGCACTTGTGCTCTTTGTGACTAAAAAGGATGGCATAGCCAGGCTTTGTGGATTACCGTGCACTTAACAAAGTGACCATCAAGAACAAATACCCCATTCCTGTGAATGGACGATTTGATGGACAGACTAGCTGGGGCTCAATACTTCACATGTATCGATCTCCGATCAGGATACCATCAAATTCGAATCGCAAAAGGGGACGTCCAGAAGACAGCATTCAGGACAAGGTATGGTAGCTACTATGAATGGCTCATGCTGCCGTTTGGCCTAACGAATGCTCCAGCCACATTTTGTACCCTGATGAATGATGCCTTCAAAGACTATCTTGATGAGTTTCTCATTATATACATCGGTGATCTCTTGATATACAGTAAAACCTTGGAAGAGAATAAGGAACACCTAACCAAAGTACTGCAGAGACTCAGACAATGCAAGCTTTATGCCAAACCGGAAAAGTGTGAGTTTACGGTATCAAAGGTGTAGTTTCTGGGATTTGTTGTCAATAACAGAGGAATCATAGTAGACCCATGCAAAGTGGAAGCTGTGGTCAAATGGCCAATACCTAAGAATGTCATGGTGGAAGTGCAGGAGTTTGTAGGCTTCACACAGTTTTGCCGCAAACATATTCGTGACTTCTCCAAAATTATAACCCCTTTGACAAATATCACCAAGGGCAGAAGGGCTTTTTGCTGGATAGAAAAGAAAAACACTGCATTTGAAAAAATGAAAGTGCCCATGTGTTGCACTCCCGTCTTGAAGCTACCTGAATTCGACAAGGAATTCGAGATCCATACCGATGCTTCAGATGGAGCTCTCGGCGGGGTGCTCATGCAAGACGGTCATCCCGTCGCCTATGAATCTAAGAAGTTCTCAGATGTTGAACAGCGGTGGCCTACTCATGAGAAAGAGATGTACGCCGTTGTCCATTGCCTAGAGAAATGGCACCACTATGTGCAAGACAAACACACCAACGTCTTCAGTGACAACATCTCCCTCAAGTATTTTCAAACCCAACCCAAGTTGTCACCCAAGCAAGCTAGGTGGAAAGATCTCCTTGCAGAGTTTGACATAGACATAGTGCACAGACCCGGCCAAACAGAATGTAATGCCTGATGCAATGAGCCATATGCCTGATGCAATGAGCCATATGTCAGAGATTAATGCAGTGAGTGCAGTGGGGTCTTAGATGAAATTAGAACAGCCATTAAGCAAGATGCTGCAGTTCAGAAGATGTCTAATGATCTACACAAAGGCAAGTCAGCTGCAAGGTTATATGACTTTAAGGATGGACTATTCTATGCCCATAGGAAAGTCTATGTGCCAGATGTGCCTAGCTTGAAAGCTAGATTGTTGTGGGAAGCCCATGATTGCAAATTGGCAAACCATGATGGCCAGAAATGGTCGTTTGAGAAATTGAGTAGATTCTTCTATTGGCCTAAGATGAAGGATGATGTGGTCGAATATGTAAGATCATGCCCCACGTGCCAATTGGTGAAGGTGCAACGGGTGAAACCGGCTCGTTTATTTCAAATGATGCCAATACCGTATCGACCATGGGACGTGGTAAGCATGGATTTCATAGTCGAGTTGCCCGAGTCACATGGGTACACCACCATCTTCGTTGTGGTCGACTATTTTTCAAAATAGGCTCATTTCATTCCCGCCAAGCCGCCCCTCACTGCGTATCAGACGGCGAAACTATTCTTCAAACATGTTTTCAAGTATCATGGGTTACGGACCGCCATAGTATCCGATCGGGATGGAAGGTTCATGAGCTCAATGTCGAGAGAGCTCTTTAAGTTACTCGACACCCAGCTTCGATTCTCATCCGCCTACCACCCGCCCGCAGACAGATGGACAAACAGAGCGGATCAACCAAGGAATCGAAGATTACATTCGCAGCTATGTCAAAGAAGATATCAAAAAGGCTGGGCAGATTACCTGGAGATTCTAGAATTCCACTACAATAGCTCCATACATAATGCTACTGGGTTCTCGCCTTTTGAACTCGCAACGGGAAAAGAGGTGATAACCCCCTTGCCAATCGCCACTAGAGCTATTCATGCAGAGGATCATGATGCAGAACAGTTTTTGAGACAATGGCAATCACGCATGCAGATAGCTAGGCAAAATCTAGTACTACAAAGTAAGCAGAAGTATGCCAAATATGCCAATCGCCATAGAAGACAAGATAAATTCCACCCGGGGGACTTGGTTTTGGTAAGCGCCCAAAACATCGCGTTGCCAAATAACCTCACCCTGAAATTCAACCACCGATATTATGGCCCTTATCGTGTCCTTCAGAGTTACAATGGAGTCACTTACAAGTTAGACTTACCAGAATTTGTCAGAATACACAACGCATTTCACATCAGTTTACTTAAGAGGTTCTATGTAGATGAGAGATTCAGCTGCCATGTCCCACTCATCAACAACAACAACTCCAACCCCTTTGAACCAGAGATCATTTTGAAGGCAAGGGTGCGCCGCAACGAACCAGAGTTTTATGTCAAGTGGAAAGGGAGACCTATGTGACAGACTGTGTTTGAGTGCCTGAGGCAAAGTTGTTAGATGCACACAAACAGCTAGTCATGCAGTTTTACAAGTTCCCTAAAACATTGCAAGATGATGCCAGCAGCATGTAATGCCTTACCCGTTTGAGGGTCATGTATTGCCTTCCTGTACATTGTGTACATAGCCTTTTTGAAGCTTGAAAGGGGCTTCAAGCTCTTTAAAGGAGGGGTGTATGTGGTGGCCCTCTTTAAAGGAGGGGTGTATGTGGTGGCCCTCTTGTTTGGGATTTCTATCTGGGCCACCTTGGTGCTTTGGTGGTGTGCTTGACTGCCCTGCAATTGTTGCATCTATATGGGGGACCAAGCCATCATCCAAGCAACCGAAGCACTCAAGCAACCTTCAAGCGTCCACCTCTCTCCCTCCGAGTCACGGTTGGGGCTTCCCCCCCCCCGGTGGACGGCCGTGACTCACATCCCTCTCTCAAGCGACCCTCTTTCTTGTAATTATTCTCTTGGTTAATAGCAATCATGACTCCTCCGTGAGTCTTTTCTTCAAGCAATCTTCTCTCTCTCGTTCTTGGCAAGCAAAACGTGAGTTCCCCGTTGCCGCTGGCTCCACGCAAGCCGTGGGGAACGTTGGCCAATCCCATCGTTTTTGGTGCCGTTTGGCACGTCGACAAGGTGAATTGAGCCCTGTTGGGGTCCCGTGGGGACCGGGCCATCACAGTAGGGATATCATTAAGAGTCACTAGTAGCTTCTGTACAAGGCTATTCTGGCACCCATCTAGATGGTATTCATTGGTTATTGTGGGGTTGTCCTTGATGGGGCTTTAGTTGGGTTTGTTGACGGTCAAGGTTGCACCTATTACCATTTAGGTAGCCACAATTGGGTAGCACCCCTATAATATACTTGTGCTTCTAGAATATGTACAGATATCCAAAACTGAGTGACTTTTCCAGGCTTATGAGGAGGTTACTTTCTTCTATTGATGGGCCACTTAGGCTAGATTATGGTAAAATTGATGTAGTAGAAACCTTTTGAATAGGCTAGGGTGATGAGACATGGTGAACTTTGCTATCCACTTCACTATTGGTGTGGCTATAATTGGTCCAATAGTTGGCTTGGGTTATTTGATAGTAGAGGGATGGCTCATGGTGGGCATAATGGTACTCCTACGCAATGATAGCACATCGGAGATGTGTGCTTTGCCTTTATCCTGCTTGGCAACCTCCACAATAAATTTCTCAATTGATCAGAGTGGTTGCTTCTTCACTAGAGGTAACATGTTGGAAAGGAAGGAAATAGGTAGCTCTTTGATGGTGAGTGTAGTGCAGACACGTTTCAAATTTGTAAAGCAATTGGTAGTTCATAGCTAGTCTCTGTTGTTTCTTGCTGATTTCCCTCTCAGCGAAATGGCAAGACAGTAGTCTAGGGTAACAGACTAGTCAGGCAATGTCGTACGTGCAATCACTCGCCAGAGTTTCGGGATACGAACGCCAACTCTCAAAAGGTCATGGGGACACACCGAACACCACTCTACTGAGCAAACCTTCACTCACACTCTTAGTTCACTCCATAACTCACCAGTGCATATCCCACTCACTCTCTCACATATACAGAGCATGTTCATTAAAATAGAGATACTACATACTTAATCCACACATTGCAGAGAGTAATATAAAAACATGATAAAATGGAAACATCGCTCTTGATTACTTTCCAAAAGTTTTGTAGACTAATACAAAGAAATTTCCCAACATAGACTATCACTTCCTGAGTCCTATCTCTATAACAAGCTTCATAACACATACTATCAACTATCAGTTGAGAGCATACAATAACTGCACCCTTCATACATTCATTCTATCTAAGTCTCTCTCTCTCTCTCTCTCTCTCTCTCTCTCTCTCTCTCTCTATCTATCTATCTATCTATCTATCTTTGTGTCAGTAGTGATCAGTCGCCCTTTTAAGCTGAGACTTCTTGTTCTTATAGTAATGGCTCTCTGGTGGGTGTGGTTACAGTTCGCCACCTCCACATGTGTGATACCGAGGTGGTGATCACGACGTGTGGAGTGGGTTGACTGTGCCTCCTACCGCCACTGAGCTACCGGGCACAACACCTAGCACGCCCAGTGCTTGAGTGCCTGCTCAGGAACCAGTTTCCTTGATAATTTTTTCTTTGAATCTTATGAACATTTCTTGGGGAGTATGGTCGATGATGTATACATCATTGGAGTAGGTGGCGTGCTTCTACATCCTCTTTAATTTTACTTCATGTTCTTCTTAGCAACCCAGACCCCTATTCTTGATATTTGGTGTCTTCTGATCAAAAACTTTTACCACCGATCTAAGTGGGGTATGCCCTAGAATCTTCTTTTTCACCATTGGTATGGGCCTTCACTCGACATGTATATGTCACAGATCATCTCATGGGCATGGAGAGGCTTTTCTTAGGCCTTTTGTCTGGCCTTAGAGACTTGTTGATCTTCAGCATGGCGCTGACTTCTGAGAGAGTGTTGCAGATGAGTGAGAAAGTTGTGAGCAAGAGGGCAGATTGTGAATGTGCGTGTTTAGACTCCTTGTGCTCTTTGTTGTTGCGATGTTTTCTCCTTTATGATTCCTTTTTTGGGGCGTTCTCATTTTCGGCTTCCCAATTTTTTATGTGATGTGACCCTTGATTCATCTCATGTCCGTCGTCTCGGTTTAATGGAATTAAAGTATTCTTGGTGTCTTCCCATCTTACTGTTGCAAGTGGAGTTTTAATGATTTTGCGACACTTGTCCTCCATGCAATTGCTTATGCGGACATCGTGACCGTTTGTATTGTTCACGTGGATCGGGTTGGCGCACACTTTGTTACTTGCTTTTTTACTATCCTGGCTTTGATTGGTTGCAGAGATTTGAGCTTTTGCGGTCTGGCCACCCTTGCAGATTGCCCACCCTTCCACAGCTTTGTGGTCCTATCCATCGGATTTTAAACTTTTCGAAGTGAGATCCCAGCTTGGAATTGTAGACCAATACAAGATCTCCTTTCTTAAAAATCATGTGCTCGAGATGCCTGTTGTGGAGTGGGAAAAGAACACGGGAACAGGCCTCTATAGCTTCCCACTCCCCCAACCTCGGAATCACTAGCAACCTGGGGCACCACCAGCACACTGGCTGGAACACTTCTCACACGGCTCACCACACCACCCACACCAGAAAAACAGCCAAAACAGGGGCACCATAGTCAAAGTAAACACCCACCACACATACACTTCCACTGTGTGCATGGCGAGGTAATCAAAGGCTCGTACAAAGTGCACTGTGAGAATGTAAAACCCATGGACTACACCACCAAACACGTCAATCATGCCTTCTTCTACAAATCAACACACACAGGATACCAACACACAACCATAGCTCGATACATCACTAGTATCATCCATCTTTGAATTCCCAACCAACACTTCATACAAGCTTCTTCCGACACAGAAGCTTTTCCTCACACAACCTCACATACACGACACTTTCAAATCAACACACAAGGTGTATACTCACAAGGCTGTCCCCCAAGGCTGTCCCCCATTCATCTTGGCTTATCCCTCTCTCACCTCTTCTTAGAACTTCATCACATTAGCCCTCGAGCAGCCCTGAGATACCAGCTGCAGCAAACCAAGAAAACACACACCCCTCGGCTGAGACACCAGGGGGCAGTAACCCAACGAAACAATCCACACATGAGCTCTGCATCTCTCCGTTAGCAACCACTGCCATCACTCCCTTATATATGAGAGCCATACCTTTGCAACCCATTCCATCGCAACAAAACAACGGTCATCCTTCATATTTGAGCCGCCACATGTACTCTTTTAGTTGCACCTCAAAGAGATAACCATCTGGTGCGCTCTGATGAACTCCCCATTAGCAAAAGCAGCAACCCCAACACGGTACACACACGTAAAAGGCTCTATCTTTCATCGCTAGCCACCACCAACTGCAGCAGCAGCAAACAGCAACAGTGTACCACCTACAAAAAAACTCTCTCTGGCATCACTCTATCAACCTTCAGCAGCTCCAGCGACAAGGCCCTTACAAGAAACACCTCGAAAACTCCCACGAACCAAACCGGCTGAGGTCTCTGTTGTGCTTTGGCGAAGCTGTAGTCAACGTTTTCCCTCCTTCTCTACTGTCGACATCACCTTCTTCAGCTTCGCTGCACTCTCTCCTTCACTGCCAGCCGTCACCGTCTTCCTCTCTCTCTTCGCTGCAGTTGGTGCCACCTCTTCAGGACTTCTCTTCCCTCTGCTTCACTCTTCAACACCACTTTTGCTAGAGGCGGCCCACTCAGCAACGAGCTTTTCCCTTTCTTACTGTCCCAGCCTCTACCTTCTTCACTGCCAGCCACCACCATCCAACAGCAACACCTCCTCACATTCTTTCTCTACCAGAGGCTTCCTCTTTCACCAAGTCGGCCTTTTTTTGGAAGAATTCGCCACCTGCCCAATTTGGCATCTTCCCTTCTCGAATCCGTTGCACCACCTTTCTCCTTGCCATCCACATGTCCATCATCACCTTCTTTTCCTGGACCTTCCAGATCTAGCTTATGCACACATTAAATTGGCATCCTCAATAATTAATTGCCCTTATGCCCATGCACACTTTCGAATTCAACCTACAAGTGCCCACTTTATTTTTGGGACGTGCACACATACAAAGCAACCGAACGATTGATACCATCTCCAGCAGACCACGCTCCGGACAAGCCTGTACTAGCCTACTACCAAGCCATCCACTCTGTACACCTGCCAGGGCATTCAGGGCAAAGATTTTTTATATGCCATGCATCCCATATATACACAAGCCCAAAATCCCCACTTCATGAATGGAGATAGCGGCAATATAGGTGAGATGGGCAATCTATCAAAATCTTCAGGTTGACCCATCCACTGGTAGACATCACACTGCTTTGCGTCAGTGTTGGCATCCCTCATGACAGTTGGGCACCCCACAGGCTTGCTTGCAAAATTTTTTGGGCTGTTATTTCTCCACCCATGTGTCCCTCGGTGATACCACAATGTGCTTCTCTTAGCACTGCTGCTTGTGCTCATGATCCGTGACACATTTGGGTAGGATATGGTCTATGCCTCTTCTGGAAGGTAGCAAGTGCATTTTTCAAGCCAAACATTATGATGGTTGCCACCACAAAGACACCCCATTCAGTGATGAAGGCGGTCTTCTTCCTTTTTTTTGGAGCCATCTTAACCTAGTTGTACCTGCTAAAACCATCCAAAAAAGAGTACATCTCCTTTTCGACTACCTCATCCAACAAGGAGTCTGTGAATGGAAGTGGAAAGGGATCTGAGTTAGTTGCGGCATTTAGCTTGCTACCGTCCACACAAATTCTAATTTTCATGTTCTTTTTGGGAACCACTATAATCGGGGATATCCAGACAGCTTTTTCCACTGGCAAGATGAAACCCACCCTCAATAGTCTCTCAATTTTCTCTTTAACTTGATTTGCACAACTGGGGTTCATTTTGTACCTCTGTTGTCTAACAGGTATTGCTCCCTCTTTTAAGTTGATGTTGTGCAGAAAGAATTTAGGGTCAATGCCCTCTATGTCTTCATTTGACCAAGCAAAGACATCTTGGTATTCCTTTAGCAATGACACCAACTCTTGTTGAATTCTTCTTCTAATTCAAGACTGACATTTACATGCTTTTCTTCTTTTCCATCCCCTAGATTTACCTCCACCAGTAGTTTGTTCGGGCTTACTTTTGTTGCGGCATTGTTTTCTTGGTTCTCCTTTTACTTTTGCACCCTCTCGGATCTCTTCTTCGTGCTCCAAATTCCGAGCCCATTTAATTTCTTCTTGCTCCAGATTCTTACCTGTAGTTTGTCTGGGCTTACTTTTGCGACATTGTTTTCTTGGTTCTCCTTTTGCTTTTGCACCCAGTCTCAGATCTCCGGGATCTCTTCTTCTTGCTTAAGATTTCAGCCCATTTAATGTCTTCTGAGGTTTTCTCTTGCAAGGTTTTGCCGAATTTTGAGCCCTCTATTTTTACGGACTTTGCTTCTTTTTTCTTCATTTATTTATCTGCTACTTCCATGTTTTCACCCTTTGGATTCCGCATAATGCCCTATTACTTCATCCACATATAACAAGTATAAGGGCACTAGGTTCGAGTGTTCATAGAGTATTCTATTCTCTTCATCACCAAAAAGCCTTCTGACATGTTGAATGTTTTATTGATCCCCTTGCATCGAAAAGATCAGGATGAACTCTAAGCAGGTTTTATTGATCCCCTTGCATCAAAAAGATCAGGATAAACTTTTCGCTTTCCCTTTCTGATGGTGATTATGTTCCTGCCGCCCCAGTCCTCCTTTACCTTGCCATGTCTCAACCATGGCCTTCCAAATAACACCTAATAAAACCCGATGTGGTTTTCTGTGGTAATAACCACTAAGTTGACCTTGAAGTCAACTTGTTTGATTTTCATTGGGACATTTTTTATGATTTCTTTAGGTACTACTACCCTGTCATCTCCCATTCTTATGTTGAATGGAATGGAATCCCACTTGAGGCCCAATCCCAATGCAACTTCCTCAGTGATGACATTCACTCCGGATCCTCCATCTAGCACTCCATCATTGATAAGTACATTGTTTAGTTGAATTGTGACTTTGGCCACTTCATCATCTCTAGATGTTGGGGGTTCTTTGGGTTGCATATTGCTGCATTCTAGGGTTTTTTCTTCTATTAAGTGCTTCAGTTCCTTGCTCAATCCTTCAATGCCTGCCATCAGGATATTGGCTTTGAATCTCATACATAAGTCTAGCACTTGTCTCAGCCCAACCTATCTATCCAGCAACATTGATACTACATTGGTTTGCAACCAATTAGCATTCCTATGGCTTTCTTCCAAGAATTCCCCATTGGGGTGCTCTGCATGCTTGCTTCTGCTTGTTTCCAAAAGATATGTGATGATTTCATGTGAGCAATCCACCTTTTTCTTACCTTGCCTTCTCTCTATTTCCTTAGTAGTTTGGATCCTCATCTTTTCCTGCTGTCCCAGGCCATAGTTGCCTTCTTACGGGCTTTGGGTGAGTCTTGATTATCTAGTGGAGTTATTTTTCCAAAGTTTTTGCAAACTAATACACACCTTTGTGGTGATGAACTTTGGACATCAGCTTGTTTCTTATGATTGCATCCTTGGGAGACCATTCATGAGTGAATAAAAAATGATCCACGATTTCGATACCGACCACATTTACATTTAAAGGGAGGATCAAACTATAAAGATCAACATGTGCACGTGGAAGGTGCATCCCATGAGTGGCAGACCATTTTAAAAAGGACTCAATAACCACAACTAGATCTTTTGCAGTCCATCTATGCCAACGTGCCACAAGACACTCGATGATGAAAAGGATTGTGAAGAATGTGCACCTCTTTCAAAGATGGAAGACTCCACAAATTGAATGCATATCGTGGCTACCTTGGACATTCTGCCCAGACCCACTAGCACGAGGTTTGCTATGGTAGACGGGCAGGAGATCACATCTCTATATATGCTTAGCTCAGCATAACTACCTAGAGTAAACCACCCAGGAAAAGTGGAGCAGGCTATTAGAGTAGAAACATCAAGGGACGCTCACACAGAACATGTAATCCTGATGGATTCCCCAGGCCAGAATGATATGTCTTCCCAGACTATTCACACACCTATTGGCTAAATTTTGTTGGGGTTGTTGAAGCACATGACCACTTCAACAAAATATGGCAAAAAGAGTTTGCCAATAGCTCCCTTTTGGTCCACATGACCATCCCACATCCAGTAGAACCCATTGTTTCCAAACCAAAACTAGAAAAGCTTTGCCGCTCAGAGCACAGAGAGCACGCAACAAGAAGTTAGGATTGGCCAAAAAAGAAGCCAAAAGGCTAGTATAAGAAGAAATCGATAGGGCCAAAGAGACCAGACAAGTGCCCAAACATTTCACAACCTTTCATATGGCCGACAAATTCATCCAATATGACTTAGCCCAAAGGTCTCACAATGGGCAACCAAGGACCTCATATGGTGGTCCAGCCAAGGTAAGAGCCAAGGTAAGAGAGATTAACTTGGCCGGCACGGGTGAAGACCTGAGGCCAGTATATATTGGAGAAAACCTCTATATAGAAGAAGAGACGGAGATCATTGCTCTGCACAGAATTCCAGGATTGCTTCGCTTGGAAGTACATGGACATGAAAGGCGTACCTCCTAAGTAGTCAAGCACACCATACCGATGGTTGATGGAGCAAGGCCGGTTAAACAAAGGGCGTATCCAATGAGCCCAAAATATTACAAGATGGTCCGAGAAGAGATCAACAGAATCATTGATGCCAGATTCATCTATGAGATAGAGCATACATAATGGGTGTCACCAATTGTGATAGTGCCCAAGAAGAACGGGAAAGTCAAAGTGTGTGTAGACATCAAAAAGTTCAATGCTTCTACCATAAGGAATAATTATCCCTTACCTTTCAGAGAACATGTGCTAGAACGAGTAACAGGAAAGGAAGCCTATAGATTCCTTGATGGATTCTCTGGATACAACCAGGTGTTGATTGACCCCAAGGATCAGCACAAAACAGTCTTCACCACACTGAATGGGGCACCTATGCATACCGTGTCATGCCCTTCAGGTTGACCAATGCCCCTGGCACCTTCCAACATCTTATATGCACTGCTTATAAGGAATATCTTCGGAAATTCCTTGAGGTCTTGACCCTTGTGTCAACTCCTCCTAGAAGGCACACCTTGACTATTTGCACAAGGTGTTAGAAAAATGCAGGTTGTGTGCATCTCATTGAACCCACTCAAATGTCAATTTTGGGTTATACATGGAGTGATATTGGGACACATTGTCTCTAGACAAGGAATCTCCATAGATGATAGCAAAGTGCAGCTCATCCTTGGGCTGCCCCCACCCACTAACTTTAAGGGAGTCTAACGTTCATTTGACACATCGGTTACTATCAATGATTCATTTTTATAGCTCTCTTTATGGACTCTTGATCGTTTTTGAGTGGATGGAGGAATGCCATCAGGCTTACAAGACCCTCAAAAAAGCCTTGGCAAGTGCTCCATTCTCAAGTCCCCCAATTGGGACATTATCTTCCATGTCCACAACATCGATGCTTTTGCTTTTATTGTTGGATGTGTGCTAGCCCAACTGGGTGAACACAAGATGGATTTCCCCATCAGCTTTGCTAGCCGCTAACTCAATGAAGCTGAGAGAAACTACACCATGACCGAAAGAGAAGGTCCCCAGCTTACGCATTATTGTAGTGCAAGAGAACCTCACATGAAACATCGAAGGTTGTTGCTTTTTTGAGCTTGAAAAGCTCGATGAAACCTACCTTCTAACTATATACAGCATGATTGTCAAAAAACTAAGGCATAAACAATGGTTCGACGACGACTAGCACAAAGACAAAAAAATGATTACCCACCTTCTAACTATATACAGCATGATTGTCAAAAAACTAAGGCATAAACAATGGTTCAACGACTAGCACAAAGATAAAAAAATGAACAAAGGAGACATGGTCCTCCTATTCAGCACAAAGACGCACAAGAAGAAACTCAAACTCAGAGGCTTAGAACCTTTCCTAGTCACTGAGATAACACCACAAGGTGTTGTGCACATCGAGACACTTTTGATGGTGTAGAAATGGCTGGTTATTTCAATGGTAGCAAACTAAAATGCTATTATGGCCCACTCAAAGAAGCCCTTTAGAGCCATCCACGATAAGAAACAACAAAAAAATACAATGAGGATATGAAACAAGCCGCCCACTCACAGAAGCCCTTAAGAGCCATCCACGACAAGAAACAACCAAAAAAATACAATGAGGATATGAAACAAGCCGCCCACCACCAATAAGTGGCCAAAGCAAGGCAAGCCAAGCTTCAACAGAAACAAATCATGGTTAATATGGCCCAAGTGGTCGACCTTGAAGAGGAAGAATGAGAGGTGAAGCCTGCTCAGTTGTGGTTAGGAATGACCACCCCGAGAGACGAGCTTCGTCTAAAAATTAGCTCTTGTAGGATATAGGGGCTAGTTACAATTTAATGTCTCATGAAACTTCGTGCTCCCTTGGGGAACCTTCACTAAAAAAACCCCTGCCACCACCATAGTCACAAAAGTGGCATCGCAGCATGTTCACTGCTTAGGCATAATCACGCTTTTATAATCCCTTGAAAGGGAAGTTCTATGTGATGCATACAGGAACAATGTGTGAGGAAATACTCCTTGGAAGGGGTTGGATGGGACATAATAGGTGCAACATCAACTGGTACGCAAGTGTTATATGCACATTATGTGTGCATATACTAGGAAGCTAACCCACATTAGGCTTGTGAGCATGGGAGCATGGGAACAAGCTCTAGTGGAGCATGGGTTAGGACTAACTTTAAGGGTTAAGGTTAGGGCCAGGCATCCAAGGGTCACATATGGGAAATAGAGAGTCAAGAGTCACTTGAGGGCCCTCCTATATAATAGGGGCATGGGGCACACTCAAGGGAGGCTTAGGCTATGGTCTCACCATGTTGGGGAGTTTTAGGGCATCTCTGATAAGTTCCACATTGAGTTGGACCTTGTGTCATTGGCCGTATTGTCCAAAACTTTGCCTGTGTGAAGATTAGCATCATAGGTCTCTATGAAATATAAGATAAAGGTCGGGCCCCCATGGCTCCAAAGTAGGCAATCTGCCCAGGCCTAACTGTTCCAGCTTCTGTACAACTATAGGGTCCGATGCTACTACCCAGTAACATGGCCCTGTGAAATATAGGAGCTTATGCTCCACCTTGTGGTTATTCTTCATGAGGGAGTGCACTGACCTACTTCATGAGGGCCTCTCCCATATGAGATGGTTGTGTAGGATGTCGGGCATACTCCTCAAATCATCCCCTACCAGTCGCTTCCTCCTAATGGAGGTATGGTGGAGGACCTCCTGGGATGATTCTGAAGTATCAAACATGGTGCAGAGCAGGTGTGAGGGTGTGAGAGATCAAGGGAAAAATGTACAAGAGTTTTGTAGAGGGAGACCTAAAAGTGAGGAAATGAGGGGGTGGGACCCATATTTATAGGTTTCAGAAGGGTAGGGCCATGGCATTACTAGCGAACGGCCGTGGCAATTGAAACGAACAGTTGCGGGATTACAAGAGAATGGGCGGGGCCTTTTGAAATGGAGAAGGGAGTGGGCATTTGCATTTGCATGCAAAATATGAAATGAACGGGCGGGGCCTTTTTAAATGGAGAAGGAAATGGGTGTTCGCTTGTTGCAAGATGTGAAAGGAATGGGCGTTCGCTTCTAGATTAGTAGTTTGTACGACTGTGGCAAATTTTGAATAGCCATGATAGATGGTTAAGGATGGAATGGCCAAGGCATTTCACTGCGTGGGTGGAACGACCGTGGCAAACTTGGAACAGTCGTGGCAAGTTTTGAATGCCCATGGCATTCATGATTTCTTTTTTTCTTTTTGTGGGCACCCTGAATCAAGTTTTGTGCCTAAAGGCTATGCTGCCAGCACCCCATTGCAGGTTTTGTACCGCGTGCCCAATTTGCTAAGGCGAGAAGTCGATTCCAATTTGGTGATGGCATGGTGGGGGGTATTACTTCCTTGAGGGATTTTGAAAGCAAGTGGTAAGGAAGTACCTGAGACTGAAGGAGTTGATGATGGCATTGTGGTATTTCGTTGCAGCCTCACAATGATAGGTGGGGGAGTTGCTAACGTTGAGGGTATATCATTAGTTAACTCTGTCGGTGTGGCAGAATGGGAGTTATAGTGTCACTGTGAAGCTTCTACTTCCCTTTTTCTTGGGCAGTTTTTATGGCGGAGGTCACCTTTGGTTTCCATTAAAAGGTAGGGGACTGCTCCAGCAACACGGGGTGGAAGTTGAGGTTGGGGAGATTTGGGGATCCAAATATGATGACTGCCCTCGTAGAAGTGTTAGGCTCATAGGAGAGGCTTGGGGATCTACGAGGGGGTTGGTTTTGGATACAATTGAGGGTTTGATTGAGGATTGGAGATCCGTGTAGAAAGTTTAGGCTTGCGTTTATCTTGTACCCTATAGGCTCGTGGTTGGCAAATTTGTGTTGATGTGGGGAACAACGAGTTTTGGGTGCCTGTAGAAACGAAAGGGAGGGTTGGATCGTCGGGGAATACATAATATAGATTTGCCCTCATAATAGCCTTGTGTTGTGAGAGTAGCTTCTTAGATACCCAACGGGGAGATGGAAGACCTAGTGGAGTGCTGTTAGTTTTTTTAGAAATGTTATTTGGGGGTTAGTGTGGGTTGGTGGGTCAACAGCTAGTGAAACAGCGATATGAGAGTGGGTTGCTTCCGAGCGTGGTTGTAGGGAGAGTGTGAGAGGCATTGATGTGGTTGGAATGATGAGCGGCCTCGTTTTCAGGGGGATGGATTTGTGGGAGTGTGGTGACATAATTATGGTGGGTGGTGAAGTGGGAAGTTCTTGGCATAGGGGAGCATCGAGTACTAGCTCTTCATAAGGATAGAAACTTGGCCGGAGGCCAGCTGTAAGATCGCAGTCCGTGCATCCCAGTCGATGTTGCACCTATAATGTCCCATCCAACCCCTTCTAAGGAGTATTTCTTCATGCATAGTTCCTACTACAGACATCACATAGAACTTCCCTTCCAAAGGATTATTTCCAATGTGGAATAAAAGCATGACTGTGCCTAAACAATTAACATGATGTGACGTGGTAACGATGGCAGGGGTTTCTTTTAGTGAGGGTCCCCCAAGGGAATGCCATGTTTCATGGGACATCAAATTGTAACTAGCCCTTGTATCGACAAGAGCTAATTTTTAGACAAAGCTCATTGGGGTGGTCATTCGTAACCACAACCAAGCTGGCTTCACCTCCCATTATTCTTATTCAAGGTCGACCACTTGGGACATATTTACCATGATGTGTCTTTGCCAAAGCTTGGCTTGCCTTGCTTTGGCCTCTTGTTGTGTAGTTTTTTTCATATCCTCATAGTCTTTCTTGCATTGTTTTTTATCGTGGATGGCTCTTAAGGTAGCCTTCGTGAGAGGGCCATAGTAGCGTTTAATTTTGCTACCATTGAAATAACTAACCATTTCTACACCATCAAGTGTTTCGATGCGCACTGCGCCTTGTGGTGTTAGCTCAGTGAGCAGGAAAGGTCCTAAGCCTCTGAGCTTGAGCTTATTTTTATCTCTTTTGGTACTGAATATGAGGACCATATTGCCCTCGTTCATTTGCTTGTCCTTAAGCTGGTCGTCAAACCATTGTTTGCACCTTAGCTTCTCAACAATCATACTGTATACTACTAGAAGGTGTTTCATCAAGCTTTTCAAGCTCGAATAGGCGGCAGCCTAAGACGTTTCCAATGAGCTTTTCTTATACTGTGACATGCAAACCAGGGACTAAGAACTCCATCGGCATGACAACTTCAGTAACATAGGTTAAACTGAAAGGGGTGGCATTGGTTGCTATCTTATAGGAAGTTCAATAAGCCCAAAGTGCACCCAACAACTTTTGTTCCCAATCATTGTGGTAATAGGGGGAGGAATTTATGTGAGTGACAAGGAACTCTTGCAAGAGGAATTGGATTACCTCATTAATGAAATGTGTTCCATTGTTGACAAGCTCGAGGGGGAAACCGAAGTGTGTGATGACTAATTCATATAGAAATTTAGTAGTCAATCGCGCATCAGCTTTGCGGGTCGCCTGAGCTTCTACCCACTTAGTGCAATAGTCCGTAGTAGAGCTATTATGTATTGAGTTTGAGTGTATTTATCTGCAGGTCTGATGAGTCTACTGAAATCTATACCCCATTTCTCAAATGGTTGACACAATTGGGTTTAGGGGCATGTGGTCCTTGAAGTGGGAAATTGTTGTACGCTAGCACTCATCACACTGCTTGACGTATTCTACTACGTATACCTTTAGAGTGAGCCACCATAAGCTAGCTGTGGACCTTCCGTGCAACAGTGATATCTTCTGCAAAGTGTCCCCTAGCACAAGCAAAGTGAACCTACTTAAGAAGGAGCCCATAATCATCTTCTCGGACACAGTGGCATAGAATTTTATCTTTTCCCCGCTTATAAAATTGGCCTACAATGAGTTGGTAGGGCTACTTGTTTGATTAGGTTATTAGAACGGTATTTATTGAGAGGAGGGGATCTACAGGAAAGCCATTGGCTAAGAAGTGTGCCACCTTCTCACCCCATTCAAGAATCAAGCATAGTTGCAATAGGGTGGCATTTGGTAAATCATCATCTACTCCCCACTGGTGGTTCACCGTTGGGGATCCTTGACATGTAGTGTGCTAGAACATGATGAGAGCCTTTCCTCACTGCCCAACAGTGAAGTCAAACTCGAGCAATATAAGTAGGTGATTTTGCCTATCATCATACAGAGCTTGTTTACTAGGTACAGAGAAGAGCTTGATGGTCTATGAAGAAAACAAACTTAGTTGCCAGAAGATAATAGCAAAACTTCTTGATTGTGTAGACCATGGCTACTCCCTCTCTCTCAGTCGTGGTGTAATTTCTCTATGCTTCATTGAGTTGGAAACTTGCAAAGCTGATGGGGAAATCCATCTTGTGTTCTCCCAGTTGGGGGCCAGCACACAGCAAATAGCAAAAGCTGAGGCATCGAATGTGAACGTGGAAAATGATGTCCTAGTTGGGGGACCTTAGAATTAGGGCATTTTCCAAGGCTTTTTAAAGCATTGTATAAGCCCGTTGGCATTCTTCAATCCACTTGAAGATGATAGAGAGTCCGTAAAGAGGTCGAACAATATCCACGTAGATAAAAATGAATCGCCGATAGTAGCCGACACGCACCATGAAAAGCGCTGGACCCCTTTGAAGTTAGTGGGTGGGGGCAGCTCTAAGATGAGCTGCACTTTACTATCATCAGTTGAGATACCCTGCTTGGAGACCTTTGTTATGAACCCAAAATTGACATTTAAGTGGGTTCAACGAGATGATGCGGTACAGCCTGCACCTTTTCAGCACTTTACGCAAACGTGCAAGGTGTTCCTTCCAAGAAGAGTTGACACAAAGGTAATCCATAAAGACCTCAAGTATTTTTTAAAATATTCCTTGTAAGCTGTGAACATGAAACTTTGGAAGGTACCGAGAGCATTAGTCAGCCTAAAAGACATAACACGGTATGCATATGTGCCCCATTTGATGGTGGCAAAGGTTGTTTTGTGCTGATCCTTGGGATTGATCAGCATTGATTGTATCCAGAGAATCCATAAAGGAAGCTGTAGGATTCCTTTCCTGCTACTTGTTCTAGCACATGTTCTGTGAAAGATAAAGGATAATGATTTGTGATAGTGGCAGCCATTGACCTTTTTAAGATCTACGCACACTTTGACTTTTCCATTCTTCTTGGGCACTATCACAATGGGTGATACCCATTCCATATGCTCAATCTCATAGATGAATTTGGCATCAATGAGTTTGTCAACCTCTTCTCGGACCATCTTGGAGTAGTTTGGGTTCATTGGATAAGCCCGTTGTTTGACCCGTCTGGCTCCATCAACCATTGGAACGGTGTGCTAGACACTACTTCAGGAGGTACACCTTTCATGTCCATGTACTTCTAGGTGAAGCAATTCTAGAATCATGTCAATAGAGTGATAAGCTCAGTCTCTTCTTCTCTAGAGAGGTCTTCTCCAATATACGCCGGCCTTGGGTCCTCGGCCGCCGGGCCTGCCAAATTTATCTCCTTGGCCTTGGCTAGACCATCATAAGAGGTCCCTAGTTGCCCACTGTTAGACCTTTGAGCTGAATCATATTGGACAAATTGGTTGGTCATCTGGAAGGTCTTGAAATTCTTAGGCAGCACCTATCTGGTCTCTTCGACTTAAGCACTTTCTTCATCAACTAGCCTTTTGGCTTCTTTTTCAGCCAGTGCTAACTTTTTGTTGTGTGCTTTGCGCACTGAGCAGCAAAGCTTCTTTGATTCTGGTTTGGACTCGATGGCCCTACTGGCTGTGGGATGGTCGTGTGGATCAAAAGGGAGCTATTAGCAAACTGCTTTTGCCACATTTCATTGAAGTGGTCATGTGCTTCAACTGCCCCAACATACTTCAACCAGTGGGTATCTGAATCATCTGGGAAGACGTATCATTTTGGCCCAGGGAATCCCTCAGGCCTATGAGTTCTATGGGAGTGTGTGCCCCTTGATGGCTTTGCTCTAATAGCCTGTTCAAGTCAACATTGGGCAAGTATGCTGAACTAAGCATGTATAGAGATGTAATCTCCTACCTGTTTGCCGTAGCAAACCTTGTACTGGTGCGTCTAGGCAAAATGTCTAGGGTAGCAAGGATATACATCGAGTTCTCAGAGTCTTTTAGCTCTAGAAGAGGTGCACACTCTTCACTATCCTTCTCATCTTCAAGTGTCTTATGACATGTCTGACACAAATGGTCTACGGTGGATCGCGTTGTTGTGACAGAGTCCTCTACAAATGGTCTACTGCTCATGGGGTGTACCTTCCACGTACGTAGATTGATCTTGAATGTTTGATCTTTTCTTCGAATGTATATGTAGTCGATATCCCAATCATGAATCATTTTTTATTCTCTCATAAATGGTATGCCAAGGATGCAGCCATAAGAAACTGGCTAATGTCCAAAGTTCATCACCATAAAGGTGTGGCGGTACGTAGTTCCAAGGATCTTAATTTTTAGATCCCTCAGTAGATCGATGGGTCTAGCTATGGCTCCATCAGCAAGTTTGACCAACAATGTGGTTTCATCCAAGGCAGGTGCTCCCCATTTTTCCCAGCATTGTTTTGTAGCAGTGCTCACTCTTGCTCCTCCATCCAAAATTGCTATAACTTGGAGGCCATTGAAGGTTATCAGAAAAGCTGCATTGAGTTCATCTCCTTTGAAGTTTATTCACTCAAACCGTAGGGGTGCCAGTTACCTTATGGGGTATAAGAAATTCTTCATCCTCGAATTCATTAGAGCTGTCAGGCTCCATAGATTCGTGCATGCCTGCCCTTGAGGCGTCCTTCCATCCAATCCTTCAAATCGTTCCATAAACTTGGGCTACCTTGGAGAAAGGTGCCAATAGGTATTTGGATCTAAGAAGAGAGGAAAGAAGAGAGAACAACAATGTCTCTTGGAGCAAGGGATATCCTGTAAGGAAGGTTGGTTTGTCTTAGTCTTAAGCTCTTTTGAGTGTATGGGATGGGAACAAGGATTTCTATGCTCGTTCTCCTAATATGGTCATCCCCTAGGTCTCTAAGATATTTTACCATCTTGTCTCCCTACTGGGGAGTGGCTATTGTAGTGGAATCTGCTGCTTCTGCTAGCCTTTGTGGGGGTGGTTGGTCGAGGAGCTCTCTAGGATATACTTGAGCTTCTTCTCGCAGGTCTCAGATTTGAGACCGATGGGCATGGCTCAAGGTAGGTTGTAGGAGGCTCATCTTCCATTTTCGCTTAGCATTCCCTGACCAACTCTTGGGCTGCTAGGAGTCTCTCCTTTTCCTCAATAGGGTTAGGATATTCAGTGAGCTTTTTTGGTAGTTGGTGCATGTCAATAGGTTCTATGGATTGGGCGACAGAGCATATCAAATCTTCTTCTTCAGATGAAGAAGTTGATGCATGAGTTGTCGTGCCATCTTTTGATAACCACCTGGCTCTCACCCTTACCAATCCTTGTGGCTTTCTTTCTTGAGTGCCAAGTTGCTCGTGCTTGTTCAACAGGGGCACTTGCTTGGCCTTGGTCTTGTGAGGTTGATGCCTCTGGTGCAGCGTGAGCTGTGGCCCTCTGCCTGTTATGTAGTCTAGTTACAACGTTAAGTGGAACTGCTTTGATGAAGTTATCTCTAACACTCAATAAGTTAAGGTTGGTGTTCGGATTGGCTTCGTGATCCCGTCCTGTTGTTTGAGGTCTTAGTGGACAATCCTTATACATGTGATCAATACCATAGCCAACACACAAGGGAGTCAGGGGGGCGGAAGCACCTACAGAGGTACTCGCCATCCCTTTCCTGTTGGGACACTCAGAACTTGGTAAGGTCCCGTGCAATCTTAGCACTGTATGGGTGGTCGTTTAACCATCCTATTCATGTCTCTAGCCTGCGACATTGGGGCTGCTAAGTATACCGGGTACATTTGATCTCTCTCCATAACATAGTGACTTAAGATTTGAGAGGGTGGCCTCATTGGCTCTAGGTTTTCATAAGTGGGAAATTTTGAAAATTTCCCCATCATTCCCATCTTTAAAGATTTCAGTCAGAGTTAGGTGACGAATTGGTGCAGCTCTTGGCAGTGGGGGTTGAGGTGGAAGAACCAGAGGTGGTAAGGGCATTTTGGGCACCCTGAGGATTCCTCTTTGGGCCACTTCTTGGCTGGATTGAGGTGTGTTATGGAGCGCTGTGTGCTGGCAAAGCCAGTGATTTCTTGGGGTTGCTGGCAAAGCCTGAGGTAGAGCTCAAGCTAGAGTAGCTTTTTGATGATAGCACTTGGAAACTTCATGATTGCCCCATTTTATGCAATATGTATAGAAGAGGCTAGGAAGGGGTATCAGATGTGAACACTTTGTGCCAGTATGGTTAGTTCAACAAACCGGGCACCATAGAAGCTCTCTCTTTGGATAGAGATGGGGTTGACCTCCCTGATCCCGACCTTGGCCGGCTATCCATTGTTGGGTCATTTGCTGCATTAAGGCATTGGCCAACTGCTCTACATGTTATCTTGATGTGGACTCCTTGCCTTCTCCATCAGGCTTTGTCCTGGTGGTCTTAAAAGAATCTTCTGATGTTCCCTCATGTTCTCGGCAGGAACGTGTTCTCTTGAAGTTGTCCTCAAAATCCATAGCACTCCTGCATCATTTCTCAAAGAAGGTATGGCCCAATGCATACAATGAGTTATGTAAAGTCACATCATCATTTCTCAAAGAAGGTATGGCCCAATGCATACAATGAGTTATGTAAAGTCACGTCATCAAGACTCTCTAGAAATATCCCTATCAATCTTTCATTAGAGAACTTGTCTCTAGCACTACAATGTGAGTGGAGATATCTGACTCTATTGATGTAGTCTCTGATGGTTTCTCCTTCCTTCTGTCTAACATTATGGAGTTGCTCCATTGAGCTCCATCTGGTGACTTGGCGAGAGTATCCTACCTTGAAGGCATATTTCAAAGCTTCAAAGGTGCCCTTGTCCTCAACTTTCAAGGACCTGAACCATTATCCTGCTTTGCCATCAAGGGTGTCTCCAGTCCCATGAAACTTAGTGATGAGCTTCGATATACTAGCAGGTTTGTTCCACTCTAATCTTGGTGTAGGAGCAGGTTGTACTGGTGCTAGGGGCATGATGCCTCCCTATCTCCATGGATAATCTCAACATTTCTAGTGTTAGCCCTACCATAGCTAGAGTGGGTGTAGTTTAAGGAAAGGTTGGTGGAGGAGTGGGGCTAGGAGAATGATATACCATTGGAGGCCCCTGTATAATAGGTGGGTTAGCATGTACCCCTTGTGGTACCATGTGGTACTACCCAGGGTAGACTCCTTGTGGTGGGTACTACTGATATATAGGTGGACCGAGCCAATGTGAAGGGCCTAGGTAAACGCTTTCCCTTTGGAGAGATGTTTCTAGTGGTCCTTGGGATGATGGACATGGCCCTAGGTTTTGTTTTGGTCATAGGGCCCTATAAGGATCAGCCACACTTGAGATAGGCACGGCTCTCTAGACTGGTGGTTCAATCTAGGTCTCTTGGCTTTCACTTTGCCCTACTTCTACTCTAGGATCTAGAGATGGAGTGGGCTTGCTTTCTTATGGTTAGTCCATGCCTTTCACCCTGGGGTTGCGATGCTTCCAATTGTATATTTCCCAGGGTAAAATTGTGGAGCCTCGAAGCAAGGCTTCTCTACGAATGTGTGGGAGACATAGGAGCTTGCTCTTGGATACATGGTCTATCCATGCACTCAAGATCAGGTTCTCCTATCATCTCGAGGTCAGGAGTTCCTCGTCCTATGTTGGGGCGGTCTTCGCTTTTGCTGGTGTTATTGAGACAAGCACCATTTGACTCCACGGGGTATTGATCGTCGATGGGTCCAAACTTATAAGCGAGGGAGCTTTAGTAGAGTTTACTTCGTAGAGGGTTATTTTGCACCAATCGTAGCTGCATGGAAATGTGGAACTGCTATGCAGAACCCCTCTATGAAAAGACTTTTTTTTTTGGGAAGTGGTATGGCTGTACGCTTTGAAGTGAAATGGGAATACGCTTTCAAAATGAGACAAGAACAGGTGTACGCTTCTCAAGGAAAGATGGAACAAACGTTCGCTTTCAAAATGAGAAAGGAACAGACGTATACTTCTCAGATAAAGATGGCATGGACGTGTGTATTGAAAGGAAGAAACACGCGTTCGCTCAAGTATGGAAAGGAGGAACTAGCGTTCTGATCAAGAATGAAATGAAGGAAGAAACACGCGTTCGCTCAAGTATGGAAAGGAGGAACTAGCGTTCTGATCAAGAATGAAATGGGCGTTCGCTCAAGAATGGAAAGGAACGGGCGTTCACTTTCAAAAGCTGAATGGCACGAACGTGCGCTTTCAGAAGGGGAGAGGAACGGGTGTACGCTTCTTAAATTAGGTGGCAAAGGGAATGGCATGGACGTGGCATGTTTGGAATGGCCGTGGCACTTTTGGAAAAACCATGGCACTGTGAGATTTAGAAATTTTTAAGATTTCTGGGAATTTATGGCTGGAGGTCTGATAGCGACCTAGTATATTCTCTGACAATTCAGTTACACCCACTTGATTGAATTCAGTTAAATGCACTTAATGCTTAATTTAATGCAAGTATTCCAGTTTTAATGCAATTGCCATATTTAGCCAGAAAATCTTACTGGATTTGGTCAGCTGAGGAAGGAAACGAACGTGGCAGATGTGCCATGACCGTGGCCTATAAAGCAAATGGACGTTTGCTTCTCATAACACCTAGTAGAATGTAGTTTTCGCCTTGTTTTTTCCTCCAATTCCTCTACTGATTCAAGTGTAATTCCTCTACTGATTCAGGTATTCTCCACTGATTTTTTTGTGTTTTTAATTCAATAGAGAGCTAGAGCTAGTCTCTAGCTATCTTTTGGTGCCTGCAATGCATAATTAAAACTTACTAATTAAGATTAATTTGTAAATTAAACTAAGATATAAACTTGAAAAAAAAAGAACAAAAAATCAAGGTTTTACATGAATGTTAAGGGCAATGTAAGAGCACTTACTTGCTCCTCCCGCTCGGTGAAGATTTCAACGTTCCAATTCTCGATTAACCTCCAATGCTCTAGGTAATCACCATCAAGAACAAAATCAAACAACCAATTGGTGGATTTGCACTCCAACCAGGCTAATCAAAGACACTAGCAAATCAATAGAGTGGAGGACCCAAAGCCAAAGGCATTTCTCAGCAGCGACACACCAAAGATGTTAAGGATAACATGCTACCTTGCACACAAGAAGGAAAAAGAAGAGAACAGAGATACATGCAAGGGTCGAGTCCAGAGAGTTGCACTTGGCCAACCCTAAGAGGGTTAACTCCTCTACATGAAGCCGCTAGGGGCTCACTCCACCTCTTCTTGTGTTACCCAAGAAGAGATCCAATGGCTAGGTAGAGAGCAAGAAGGAAGAAGCTATGGAGAGCTCAACCTTCACCTCATGCAAATAGCATGCAAAAGGGACTTAGTAGATAAGGGTAGAGAAGAAGAGAAAGGAGAGCATTACCACCCCTACTTACATACACCGATAATCAAACATGAAAGCAAGCAAGAACACAAGCTAACCTGCATCCACAAGCTCAAATGAGAGAGAGAGAGAGAGAGAAGACACAAAGCTCAAATGAGACAAATGGGATTGTCCCTTTTCATATTTCATAAAATGACTTATATTTAAGAGCTCATAGCTACAATGGCTAGCCACCCATTTACAATTGGAAGCCCAAAACTAGTCTTTCTAGCTCTATGTACAACTATTCCCCACCATGATCGGCATTACACATGCCATAAGCTCGGTCATCCCATGTCTCATATACAATAAGCGCATTACATGGTTACAAAAGATAGATTACAAAGAGTGTAGCCATGCCAAAGGTAATGTTAACCAGAGTGGTTAGTAGACGCTTTTTAACTCTCCAACCAAGGGTAGAAGAAGGATCTCAACAAGCATAAGATGCAGCAAGATCTCTACATTATGAAGGTTAAGTGTCCAAAATCGTCGTCCTTTGAAGTGTGTAGGTGCCCAATGGAAAGGAGTTGATGTAGACAATAAATAGGTAGTTGCAACATTGCTAATAGCTCTCATCTCTGTGATGGTCTCGTCATAGGTAGCAATAGTGCTTACATAGACAACTTTCCAAAATAATTAGATGAATTTCCCATTGTTGCACTTCTGCTTGAGGGCCTCTATGTATTGCATGCAATAAGTGTGCTTAAAACCAGGAAATACTAACACCATTGCTAGGATCAACATGTTATTGTCTAATATAAATGCATGAGCCCATCTTCAATTGTGATCTTATGATGTAAAACTTGAAGAAACCACAACTAACTATCAGTCATTCTCAACATCCACCATGGCAAACACAATGGAAAAATATGTTACTTTATTTTTCCAAAATATATGAATGTAGCCTCTATTTTCTCTTGAGGTGCAATGCAATCTGCTTTTTGATTGATGATAGATGAAGGAGTTTGAGTTTGCACTAGTTTAGCATATGAGACACCACAGGTTTGGGCCTTGAACACATTTGGGCATGGAGATATAGCATGGACAAAGAGCTGAGCATCACATTTAAGTTCCTCTTGTGTTTTGACATCTCTCAAATTTGCTACATGACTATTACATTACCACACTAGCATTTCATCAGCACACTACATGAGTATTACATTACCACACTGGCGTTTCATTAGCACCCCACATTAATACTCCACTTTGGAGCAAGTGAAGACAATTGTTCTTTGCAACTTCGAGGGAGATTCATTTATCGAGCATTTTTCTACTTATTTTATCACAAAAATCACCGACAGAAATATGTAGGAAAACCCTTTATCCCCACAATTTTTGGTTGAAACCCTGTGCTTCGTAGCTTTTGCGAGAACACCCACTATATCCTGGTGTTTACGTTTCGGCCTGCAAAAATCCCGCATGTAAAGGACTTTGTGCATGAATTGTCTATAAAAACCAGAAGCAAGCTTTATAGGCTTGAAGGTTAAATTGGGAAAAGAGTGCGCATGCACCCAAAACCCATGCTCTTGTATTTTAAAGAGAAGGATGAAGAAAGCATGTGTCGTGCAAAGCTATGGAAATTTGGAGCAAGAAGCATGTATTTCTCTCGTGCATGATATTTCTATAGCAAAGAGAGCCCTTGTAGCATCAATCAGAGTGGTTGTCAACATGGCTCCAACTTTCCTTGACAAAGATGTGTCATCTAGTCCAATGAATTGCTTTCAACTAGAGAAACCTATGAGACAAGGCCCAAATGCCAAGAAAAGGCAATAGAGGCAACCCTCTCTAGTCTAATATGTGTCATCTAGTCCAATGACTTGCTTGCAACTAGAAAAACTTGTGAGGCAAAGCCCAAATGCCAAGAAAAGGTAATAGAAGCAACCCTCTGTAGTTTGTTGCACAAAAGCAACACCCTCGAGATTACTAGGAATGACTTTCTCACAATATCCTTGAAGTTTTGCATATGCTTGTGCATGGTTCCCATGAATAGCATCCATAGCAAGCTACTTAGTCCTCCACGCATCCTTACAAGACACAAATACCCTAGCGTCACATCACAAATATGCAACGAGTCCCATTAGTGTATAATCTGGTTGGTCACAAACTCTCTCTAGGTAAATTGATGTTCTTCTAGAAACAAGGTGAAGCATGCAACCACCACATGCGTTCCTCTCCCATGCAACATACTTGTTGGATTTGACTTCTTCACTATGAGCTCCACATGTGTCTTGATTGCATGCTCGTGCACCGTCTCTCCAAGCATCCTAAGGAGTCTCAATTATAAAAGGTTCGGTGGTCTATTATTTTCCACTGCTTTAAAACATCTCAATTATATGTGCTTTTGATATATATATATATATATATATATATATATATAGAGAGAGAGAGAGAGAGAGAGAGAGAGAGAGAGAGAGAGAAGCACTAAAACACTGCATGCGTGTGAGTGCACGTGGGGAGGGAGGGAGAGAGATTACAAAGCGAACACTGTATTAGATCAAATATACAATAAAGCCTTCATATCATTCTCCAAACCTTGGGCTTTATTTGATGTATTCTTGCCCCCAAATTCCCATTAATTCCCTTCTGAAGACTTACTTGTGATCACTCATATCACTTCAATGACAACAGAATTTAAACCATCTCAGCACTTCTACCACCACCGTTCCACAATAGTTGTAGACAGGCTGGGTGACATATTGTGTAACATAGCGTACCACTTCCACAGTTCTCTCTTTCCAGCGTTGTACATACTTAATAACAGGGGCTCTATTCTCCAGCTCCTTGATGCGCCTCCTACATTTTTTGAGCTCAATCTCACAATCCTTGATATTGTTCATGGTTTAGGTGTACTAGTTCTTTATTGTTGTTATTAGGGTTATTCAAGGGGGATAAGTATGCTAAGCACACTTTGATCACAAGATAGTGCTATTCCAAGTAACCAAAGATTAGATTGCAGATGAAGAAATTGCTCAAGGGATCTAGTATGCTTATCACAAGCTAAGGACGTAATAGTGCTAGTTTAAGTAAGATTAGGTTGAAAAGGTAGAAGTTGCTCAAGTGATCTTATGTGGATTTAGAGCAAACATAGCCTTGCATGAAAAGGAGTTGAAAAGTGGGAAGGAGTCAAATAGAAGAAGAATTCAAGCTGTGCCCGACTAATTATGTGTTATGTCTTGGACAGTACATGAGACCTTGTGCTATATCATAAAGTGCAAAGAAGGATCCCTCTCTAAAAAGCACATAAAATAGCATAAGCCTCCACGAAATAGACCTCTGTCCAACCACCAACCCACCCTTAAGAGTTTAGGGAATTGATGAACTTATTCTACCACTTC